>NC_052074.1:14654445-14941945 GCF_015852505.1 Tachyglossus aculeatus
TCTGTATCAGAGAATGCTTTAGACAAGGGTAATTGGGCCATTTAGCAAAGTGACTGAATTTTATGAATTTCACTGGAGTTACTTGGTTGTCAGAAATAAATGCAGAAGTAGTGGTGAATAGATTCCACCTTTATTGGATTCAGGTAAGAAAAAGGCAGAAAGGGATTTCACTTTACACTTATCTTTGACACCTTTATATAACAGTGCTTTGCACACAGTAAGCGCTTAATAAGTACGATTGAATGAATAAAACTTCAAACCCTTTGTTCTGGTCAATTTATCAGTCGTATTAATTGAGCACTTAGTGTGGTGCAGAGCACTGTACTTGGGGGAGTACAGTATAACAGAGTGAGCCACACATTCCCTGCCCATTGCAAGCTTACACTATCAATGTACAGCTTACAATTCATCAGTCTACAGCCTCATATCAGTAATGGCAATTTGCCAAGTGCCTGTTTCTGTCAAGTTCTGGGTGTTTCACTGTAATTTAACTTCACGACATCGGGAAAGTAGGAAGAGACAGATACCATTCCTGGTGGTATGCAGTATCTCTATACATATTTATGACGACTTTATGAGCATCCGGGAGTTAAATCTTCAAGTCTGTCTGAGGTATTTGCATTAGGTAGGTTGCTCATGGTTCCCTAGTGGGAAAGGAATGTTACAAAATGCATTAAATGAACAGTCTTTCCCAAGGGGCTCTAAATTGTGTTTTATCAGGGAGGGCTGAAGGAAGTGAGGTTCAAGGACTTGGTAATGAGATTGGGTGTCTTGTTATCAACATTTTAGGACTGGGCACTTCAAGAGGCACCACTAGCTAGACTATCTCCAGAGATAAGGACAGGTGATAATTTTTTTTTTTTGGATGGTTTTCCATCATCTGGAAAGTGAAGTTAATTTTAGAGAATGTCCCAAGAAACTGATAGGAGATTGTGAAACCCAGGAAATCTGGATTGTGAAGCAAGGCTAAGAGCCTGGACCTCTTGCTTTGACTCTAAGCCGTGGCAGGTGGACAGAGCACATTTCTGAATTTTACCCAAACCAGTACTTACACTGTCTGAATAATAATAATAATAATAATTATGGCATTTGTTAAGCACTTACGATGTGCGAAGCACTGTTCTAAGCGCTGGGGGGTTACAAGGTGATCAGGTTTTCCCACGTGGGTCTCCTAGTCCTAACCCCCATTTTACGATGAGGTAACTGAGGCACAGAGAAGTGAAGTGACTTGCCTAAAGTCACATAGCTGAAAAGTGGTGGACCTGGGATAAGATCCCATGATCTCTTGACTCCCAAGCCCATGATTTTTCCACTGAGCCACGCTGCCTCTCCACTTTGTAGGTTTGAACTGTAGCAGGAGAGAATTAAATGAGATTATAATAAATAATTTTTGGATCTTAAAGGTTATTGAAGTTTGGAACAAGTAACTGTGGCTTGAGGATTTCTATCAGTTCTCCCCATCTTCTTCCACATTGGCCCTCATTATCTTCTACTTGCCAGCTTGCTCCCAAGGTAATCTTCAAATTGTCCCTTGCTCATGACTCTTCCCATCTCTTTCCCTTATATCCCACTATTCCCTTAGACTTAAAATCTCGCATTAAATCTGGCAGATCACAGCTCACCTAGGGTTCAAAGCCCTTCTAAAATCCCACCTCCTCTAACAAGCCTTCCCTGATTCATTTCCAAAACACTGATAAAACCCTAGTTATTAATGTTGGTTACTTCTAACACTCAGATGTTTCTATATACCCATTCTAGTGCTAATGTGTATCTGATTGTTCCATTGTAATATCCATTATTTTTTCTGATTACCCTAATTGTAGACGCTTTTATGTTTAACTCTCCTGTTAGAATGTAAACTCTTTGTGGTCAGTGAATGTGCCTTTCGCCTCTGTTTTATTTTGATAAGCACCTAGTTCAATACATCATTCTCAGTGGGTGCTCAATATATGCCATTTCTACTATGGGTGGCTGTAGAATTTCCTCCTTCTGTTGTCTTTAAAACAATATATCCAGTGTTTTAGTTTCAATGAGTGCCTGCTGTGTAAACTACATGGTATTCAACACTGAAAGTGTTAGAGAAAACCATCTTTCCACTTCCCTTCCAAAAGATTCTAATATAAATAGATAACCCACCTTCAAAGAAAGATGGCTTCTTTCTAGCACTGGTAGTCTCTTTGACTCTTTCTCCTACCTTACTTCCCCAGCTCACATACTCCCCAAATGCCAACATACTAATTTTACCTCTATTTTATAATCATAATAATAATAATGGCATTTATTAAGCACTTACTATGTGCAAAGCACTGTTCTAAGTTCTGGGGAAGTTACAAGGTGATCAGGTTGTCCCACGGGGGGCTCACAGTCTTAATCCCCATTTTACAGATGAGGGAACTGAGGCCCAGAGAAGTTAAGTGACTTGCCCAAGGTCACACAGCTGGCATGAGGCAGAGCCAGGATTCGAACCCATGACCTCTGACTCCCAAGCCCGGGCTCTTTCCACTGAGCCATGCTGCTTCTCTATCTGACAAACAATCACTCACCCCACCTTCAAAGATTTATTAAAAGTGCATTTCCTCCAAGAAGCTTTCCCTGACTAATCCCTCATTTCCTCTTCCCCGTTTCCCTTCTGCATTGTCCTTGCAATTGGATTTGCATCCTTTATTCACCCCCTCCCTCAGCCTCACAGCACTTTTATATATATACATAATGTATTTATTTGTATTAAAGTCTGTCTCCCCCACTAGACTTGAACTGTGAGGAGGGGACATGTCTACCAGCTCTATTTCATTGTGCTCTCCCAAGTGCTTAGTACAGTGCTCTGCACACAGTAAGTGCTCAGTAAATACAATTGATTGCTTAGTGCAGTACTCTGAACACAAGTACTCAATAAATATGATTGAATGATTGATGAAGAAACTTAGGACTTAAATGCAACGGTGTCTACTCTCTCATTTACCATCGATACCCTAAATTGACAGTGAATTTGATGCCACTGCAAGGCCACGACTCAAGTAATTTCATTATTACAATATATTAAAGCATAAAAACTTGGGAAATGTTATTATTGGATCAAACAAATTGCCCATCCAATCCGTAATTCCATTTCCAACTGAAGTAATGGATGCTTGAAAGAACAATATGATGGCTGCCCTAATGGTTAGATGTATCTCCTATAATTTGCCTAACTTTATCTTTTTCATTACCAGCATTCCCTTTCATAATCCATTATGCACCTCTCATGCCTGAATTTATCCAGAATCTTCTTGAACCTACTGAATCTATTGTCTACCTGCACAATTTCCTATAATATTTGTTTGTCCACTTCCAATTTCCAGCAGAATGCATTTCTTCCTGCGTTAGTCAATCCTACAGAATGAATCGATGCAATTGATTGTAAATTCCCCAGTGGATTGAAGATCTCTGAGGGCAGGGACAGTGTCTAACTAAACTAGGTATAGGTGAACCCACTGAGGGGCAGGAATCATATCTAATTTCTACCTGAGTATTCTATCCCAGTCTAGCGCTCTGCACATAGTAAACTTTTAATAAATACTATTACTACTACTAATTGCAAATAATGACATCACACTTTCTAGATGTTCATGATAAAAACAAATGATCCCTCAATCCGAGCAGTGAATCCGTCAGAAAAAAGTAAAGGCATACGGAAGAAGGTTCATGAGATAGAATCTAATTGCTTTAAAATAAACCTTGCCTTTATATCATGCCCATCTTTCCAAAGTACTTTTGCTCATGTTGTTTCAGTTCTCTCTAAGCAGTAGTTGGAAACAGATATTATGATGCATATTTTATGGCTGGGGAAATTAAGGCACAGAGACATTTTGTCGAGCACCCAAGCTTCTGTGTATTCTGTAGCAGCTGGGCTGGGCTTCTTGCGCAGGGCTCTGCCACTTTCTTCCCGCCTAGGCTGAGTATCTTTGGGAATAGACTCCATTCTACAGAGCCATCCAGTTTGGTACCTTTCACAAACACTACATTTACTCTGAAAATTACGGGGAGGAAACACTACAGTGATTATTAACACAGCACATTCAGTTCTCTTGAACATTCTTTATCTGTCAATTTGGAAGGGATTCTGTAGTTTATGGAGTCAAAGGACAGCAAAAAGGCAATAGTTGCATTTGGCGGCTCCGGGTTGCTGGCTTGGCCCCTACTGTGGGATAAATATGCTAAGTGTATCGATTGTTAAGGAGGAAGAAGAGCAATGCTTTCTTTCTTTTCACCCACATATACTTCCAGCATCATGGCAAGGATGGAATCCTTTGGCAAGCAAGTTCTCACCCAAACTGCTGACCCCAGAAATTTCTTTTTCCTTCAGCTTCCATAATGTGGGATTCTGACTTCTTCATCACTCTGCACGTGGCCCTAGAGAGTAAACACATGATAGCATCTCTTCATTTGATATGTGATTCTGAGCGCTTAGTACAGTACTCTGCATACAGTAAGCACTCAATAAATACTGTTGATTGATTGTTGATTTGATAGACACGATGTCATTAAGGAACTTACTATCTAATGGGGGAGACTGACACTAAAAGCAACAGACTTTAAAGATAAGTACATGTGTCCATCTAGACTGTAAGCTTGTTGTGGGCAGGGCCTGTGTCTACCAGTTCTGTTGTATTGTACTCTCCCAAGTGCTTATTACAGAGCTCTGCATACAGTAAGCGTTCAATAGATACTACTGACTGATAGATGGGGGAAGGATTGCTACAAACTCTTGTTTCTTTGTGTAGATTTCACTTTCCATCCATCAATCAGTGTTTCCTGAGTGCCATGGAAAAAGAAAGGACAGGAAGATCTTCACGGAGGCCGAGCTGGAAGAGTATGGAAAGGAATTTGGAGAAACTGTAATTGGGACCTTCCAAAAAATCAGCAGGGATTTACCTGCTGGGAGCCCAGCAGTAGTTGAACAGCCTCAGACAGCAAATAAAAAACAACAACATCTGACTACACTCCCACTTTAATCTCCCTTTAGACAAACAAATGCCTCTCTGAAATGAAATGGAAGATAAAAGTAGATTGTAAGTGCTCATAAATACCACCGTTTGAGGATCACTGTTTGATTGGTCCTCAAGATCAGTGAGACACTAGAATCTGCTCTTCTTCATCCTTTGCTCTGTTCAGAAATATCTCAGATTGCAATCAGCAAAGCAGGCTGTCCCCATGAGTACAATGATTTAGCAAATTTAAAAAGCTGCATAATATTGATTTGCACAAAATAGATATGGGTCTCAAATACATGGAGAATCAGGTTTTGACTATTTGACCCTCTTACCTAAATGACCCGGGTGGCTCTAGCATAGTTTCATGCCTTGTGGTACGCAGGGGAATATAAATTCCTTTTGCCAGGGAAAGTACCATAGTTACAAATTGATTACAAACTATGAGTTGGGGATATTCTTTTAAGTTGGGGGTAGGGGACAGACTTTGTGGAGGGAGGAATTCCTCCAGAACCCTCTGAAGTTGAAAACAGCTCCAAACTAAAGCCATCTGCATGTCGGGATCTTGAGAGACTATCCTGTGGTTCAGAATACTCCTTTTGGACCAACTTTATTTGACCTCTAGTCAATTTTCTCCTAAATAGCATTCTTTATTTGGATTTTTCAAATTCCCAACTTCTCTTGCCAAATGCTCTGATTGCAGACATACGATAAACTCAAGGATCAACTGGATTAAGATGAGTTTTGAGGACCATAATGCTCTCACTATTTCCTACAGCCATCTATAAGAAGCTATATGCTTTGGTGGAAAGAGCACAGGCCTGGGAGTTGGAGGACCTAGGTTCTGGTCACGGCTCTGCCAATTACTTGCCGTGTGACCTTGAGCAAATAGCTCAACTTTTCTGCCCCTCAGTTCCCTCAACTCTAAAATGGGGATTCCACAACTTCTCTCCCTTCTTCTTTGACTGTGAGCCCTATGTGGGACAGGGGCTGTGAATGAACTGATCAACTTTAGATCTATCCCAGTGTTTAGAGCAGTGCTTGATGCATAGTGGTGCTTAACAAATACCATAAATGGAAAATAATGAAAAGGAATATTTCAAGGCTCTCATTTGGGCTCTCCTGCTCCTATAAACTGGAAAACTATTTCATAACATTTAAATAAGCATAGAATTCCCCCTTAACCGGTCTTCACAGAATCTTCATGTTATGTGATACCTCAGGGGCATATCCTGGGAGGAAGGCACAATCTACTTTTGTTTTTCATTTCATTTCAGAGATGCATTTATTTGTCTGAAGGGTGATTTCTTTGGGAGTGCATTCAGATTTTTTTTTTTATTTGCGGGTCTGTTGCTGTTCAAATACCCGCTGGGCTTCCAGCAGGTAAATCCCTGCTGATTTTTTGGAAAGTCCCAGTTACTGTTTCCCCAAATTCCTTTCCATTCTCTTCCAGCTTAGTCCTTGTGAAGGTCTTCCTGTCCTTTCTTCTTCCATGGTATTCAGGAAACCTTGATCGACGGATGGAAAGTGGAATCTACACACAGAAACAAGAGTTTGTAGAACAGCAATAATTCTCCCAGTCCTACCAATCAATAGTACTTACTGAATGCTTACTGTGTGCTTACTGAGCTCTTGGGAGAGTACAGTACAACAGAATTGGTAGACATCTCCCCTGTCCACAACAAGCTTACAGTCTGAGGTGACACTTGTATACCTCTTTTTAGAGTCTTTTGCTTGTTTAAAGCAGCATGGTGTAGTGGATAGAGCACGGACCAGGACATCAAAAGGTCATGGGTTTTAATCCTGGCTCTGCCGTTTGTCTACTTTGTGACTTTAGGCAAGTCACTTCACTTCTCTGGGCCTCAGTTACCTCATCTGTAAAATGAGGATTCTGTAAAATGGGGATTGAGACTATAAACCTCATGTGAGACAGGGACTGAGTCCAACCCGATTCGCTTGTATCTACCCCAGTGCTTAGTACAGTGCCTGGCACATAGTAAGCGCTTAACAAATACCGTAATTATTATTATTTTAGTGCCAGTCTCCCCCCTAGATAGTGAGTTCCTTAATGACATCATGTCTACCAACTCTGTTGCGCTCTCCCGAGTGCTTAGTACAGCACCCTGCACACAGAAAGTGCTCAATATATCCTTTTGATTAATTGATTCCCATATTTAGGACAAATTTTGCCATAAAGCATTTGTAGTTTCATCAGTCCTAGCAGCCTGTCTTCACTTTTGTGTTCTGTGTCTTTCATAACAGGAGCAATCCCTCCACCCCGATCCATCATTCCCTGCTCTTGTTCCAGTGAAAGGAATCAATCAATCAATCAATCGTATTTATTGAGCGCTTACTATATGCAGAGCACTGTACTAAGCGCTTGGGAAGTACAAATTGGCAACACATAGAGACAGTCCCTACCCAACAGTGGGCTCACAGTCTAAAAGGAAGAGCATGTTTTATTTTTACCAAGATTGTGCTTACTGCCTGGTATTGATGAAATCTAATCTCCTATGCAATTTACTGGCCTGGAGGAATCCAGCCAATTTGCTGCTGAATTATGTAGTGATTGCATGGACAGTGATCAATGATTTGAAGCATTCTGAATATATTTTCAGTAGGGCTAGCAATTAGTTACTTGAGATATTATTGTAAATAACCAGAGCTTTTTAATTTAAAGCTCTAAAATCATCTGTTTAGGCCATTAGGAGAGGAATTTTGACTTTAACATAGAGGTGCCATTGCAATTAGCTTAAGAGAAGGCAACTGAAATAATGGTGCCAGTATTTAACCTCATAGAATTACAAATCCCTGCTACTGGAATCTTCACGTCTTTTGGCAGTGAAGGTGGCCTTGGCACGAAACACATCTTGGGCAAAATCCAAAGTGGAGGAAACCACATGAGTATCCATGGATTAAACTGGGATTTCTGTTCCTATTCAGAGAGGAGACGATAGAAGCTAGAAAAATAGATTTAAATCAAAGGGCTTGCTACCCTGGATTAGGGCTGGGTGACTTGTTGGATCTAAATGAGGAGGGTGAGATTCAATTTTTTAGGTATTATTTTAGAAGTTTTTACATGCCCAACTGCAAAAAAAAAAACTCACGCAGCTCATGAAGCAAGCGGTCTCAGTTTTAATTTGGTTTTAGAGAAAGAAGAATCAACATCTCATAAATCCTCTTTCTCACCGGCTCAATTGCTTAAGTGAAATGACTGTTCACAAGCTCCCACTACTTTATTCTAAGCATTTTAGGCTGCCTTGCCTGTTTCCCACACATTACAGTCATTGTGGCAGGGAACTTGTCTGCTAACGCTGTTGTATTGTACTCTCCTGAGTGCTTAATATAGTGCTGTGCACATACTAAATGATCAATAAAAACCATTGATTGATTACAGTCCATGCCCTTTGTCCTGGGCAAATGCACCATCATTTAGCAGGACTGTTGGAGAGCAAAGTAGCATCATGGATGTCAGATCAGAGAGAAAGTTCCATGATCTTCTGTCATCTTGGGAGTCAATTGACAGACATTTCAGGAATGGTTTGGGGGAAACTGGACAGGAGAAGATATTTCTTCATTTGGAAATCTGGAGGGAATGATCTGGAGTTTATTGTAGATGTTTGCTGAATCTTTTGCTGAATACCAGAAATATCAGTAAACTGGCTGCCGGCTCCGAAGCAGAATGGCTTAGTGGATAGAGCATGGGCATGGGAGTTGGAAGGTCATGCTTTCTAATCCCAGCTCTGGCTACTGTCTACTGTGCTACGCCACTGAAATCACTCCCTCCCAGATCAGCAATGAGCTCCTTCTTGCCAAATCTAACACTCTGCCCAATCCTCCTGGACCTCTCCGCTGGCTTCAACACTAGAGACCACTTTTTTCTCTTGGAAACATTTTCAAGCCATGACAGTTCTCTCCTTCTTCTCCTGTTACCTCTCTGCCTGATCTTCCGAGTCTCCAGTTCTCCCTCAAATTCCAAGTTCTCCCAAAAGCCCATCTCCTCCATTCCCCAATTCATTTTTCTTATCAGCACTATATATTCCCCAGCTGCCCCTCGAGCACTTTTGTGCCACTTAAACACATAAGTAATCCCGATCTCCTGTAGCATTTATGTACTTATCTTATTACTCTCTCATCTCTAATTTATTTTCTTGTCCTTCTTTCCTAGTAGATTATAAACATGAGGGCAGAAATCATATATATAGTATGTCTACTATACTCTCCTAATAAAGAGAGTACCAGTGACCTCCTTTCTTCCAAATCTGATAAGTACTGCTACATCCTAATCCTCCTCGAACTTTCTGCGGCCTGCAACACTGAGGACTACAACCTTCTGCTGGCAACATTATCTAATCTTGGCTTCACCAACACTGTCCTCTCCTGGTTCTCCTGCACTGTCTCCTGCAGGATCCTCCTCTTCCTCCCACACTCTAACTAGGGGGTTGTCTCAAGGATCAGTTCTCGGTTCCCTTGTAGTCTCCATTTACACCCATTCCCTTGGAGACTGCATCTGTTCCCCACGCTTTCAACTACCATATCTACGTGGCTGATTCCCAAATCTCCCTCTCCATGTCTGACCTCTCTTTCTCCACAGCCTCTCATTACTCCTGCCTTTAGGGTAGCTCTATTGGATGCCCACTGACACCTCCAGCTTAACACGTTTAAATCGTTTCCGTTTATCAAATCGCTGGGCACAACTCAGTAGAGTGAACTTGATTTTGTGGCCCTCCTTGGACTCATCCAATGACTTCCCACCCCAGACTCTGCCCTCCGCCTGAACCTGGAGGCCTCCCGCCATCCAAACCCAGTCCCCCATCTTTAAGGAAACTTGTCTCCAGCCATACAGCATGCCCATTATACAAACAGGCCACCATTCACACTTTGGCTCAACCTCAGCCCTGGTGTCGGAAGAAAAGTTGTATTTTGCTTAGATTTTGGTTGGTTGGAATTTTATGACCCAACCAGCCAATATCTCCCCTCATCGCTACTTCCCCCGGTCCCCATCTTTGATATGATTGGTGTGCTGGGGAAATCAATATAGAGTTTGTCTATAGGTATCTCTGGGGGAGCCACCAGGTTTCAGATATCTAAGTACAGGAATCGTGAACTTCCTGCAGCCTGGACGCATGCTGCAAAGGAACATATAGAGGAATTATTGTTCTCTTTTTATTTGAAAAAATAATAGGAGGAGAATAGATGTTTATACAGACTGCTTGGAGAAATTCAAAAATTTAACCTCGACTTTGACAAACCTGGGAGACTGATGCTTTCTGCATGAATAAGAAATAAATTAAATTTTAGAAAATTGGAGGCCATCCAAAGAAAGCCCTGTGAGCACTTTGCTTATGAAAGTAGCCCTGGCCTTTCCTCCATTCAGAAGGTGCAGCCTTGTCAATGTGCCGTCTTGTTCTCAATGGGAAGGATCACCTCTCCCATACTGAGGCTGTCCTCTACTAAGTCTGGAGAGATTTAGCAATAGCAGAAAAATCTCCAAGCCCAGAGAAACGAATCCTCATTTGAAAAATGAGCTGACTTTTCTCTACATTGGGCGCCAGATCTTTTCTTTCTTTTTTTGGGTACACTTTGGGAGAGGCCACAGGAAGAGAGTGGAGACACACAGCAGTGCTGGAAGAACAGTTTTTCTCTTAATGATAATTATGATAATAATGTTATTTGTTAAGCACTTACTATTTGCCAAGTATTTTGAAGCACTGAGGTAGCTACTAGATAATCAGATCGTACACAGTCCTTCTTCCACATGGGATGGTGGGGAGAGAAAACAGGCATATGATCCCCATGTTACATATGAAGAAACTGAGGAACAGAGAGTTGCCAAGGTCACACAGCAGTTAAGTGGTGGAACTGGAATTAGAACCCAGGTCTAAGAAGTAGCATGGCCTAAGGGATGGCCACTGTGTGACCTTGGGCATGGAACTTCACTTATCAATGCCTCAATAACCTCATCTATAAAATGTGGATTAAGATTGTGAGCCCTGTCTGAGACCTAGACTGTGTCCAACCTGATTAGTTTGTATCTACCCCAGTGCTCAGTATGGTGCCTGGAACATAGTAAGTGTTCAATAAATGTCATTAAAAAAGTTCCACAATGATTTAGTGGTAATCTGTTTCACTGATAACTCAATGGAAGTTGATCAGGGCAAAGAAGTCCCTGTTTGATGCCAAATTGTTTAAAATCTAGCAACTATGGCCAGATTAGAGAAGCAGCATGGCTCAGTGGAAGGAACACGGGCTTTGGAGTCAGAGGTCATGCGTTCAAATCCCAGCTCTGCCCACTGTCAGCTGCGTGACTTTGGGCAAGTCACTTAGCTTCTCTGTGCCTCAGTTACCTTATCTGTAAAATGGGGATTAAGACTATGAGCCCCACCGTGGGACAACCTGATCATCTTGAAACCTCCCCAGTGCTTAGAACAGTGCTTTGCATGTAGCAAGTACTTAATAAATGCCATCATTATTATTATTATAGTCAATCATATTTATTGAGTGCTCATTGTGTGCAGAGCACTATACTAACCGCTTGGGAGAGTGCAATACAACAACAAATGGACACATTCCCTACCCATAACATGCTTCAAGTCTAGAGAGGGGGAGACAGACATTAACATAAATAAATAAATTGCAGATATATACATAAGTGCTGTGGGGCTGGGATGGGGAAGAACAAAGGGAGTAAGTCAGGGTAGTGCAGAAGGGAATGGGAGAAGAGGGAAGTGGGGCTGAGTCAGAAGGCCTCTTGGAGATGTGCCTTTGATAAGCAAATGCTTTTCCTGAATGGTGCCCAAAATGGAAAATCAGTGCTGCAAAACCGGTATTAGGTTTAGGATTGGGGTAGAAAGGAGGGTAGGGTGATGTAGAACTTGAAGATCGGTTTGGTTGGCTTCTGACATGTCAATGATTTATTGTTTCTAAAATCAGATGCATTATTGCTTAATCTTTCATTGTTTTTTCACTGTTTGTGATTTATGCTGTGCCAAATCCTGCCAGATGCCTGTTCTGATAGTGGTGTAAGTTCATTCATTCATTCACTCATTCAATCGTATTTACTGAGCACTTACTGAGTGCAGAGCACTGTACTAAGCGCTTGGGAAGTATAAGTTGGCGACATATAGAGACAGTCCCTACCCAACAAAGGGCTCATAGTCTAGAAGGGGGAGGACAGGTGTCAAGTCATCAGAATAAATAGAAATGAAGGTAGATGCACATCATTAAGAAAATAAATAGAATAGTAAATATGTACAAGTAAAATAAATAGAGTAATAAATCTGTACAAACAGGTGCTGTGGGAAGGGGAAGGAGGTAGGGCTGGGGGGATGGGGAGGAGGAGAGGAAAAAAGGGGCGGGAGCATGCTGATTTGAATTTTGGTAGATGGACGTCTTGGAGAGAAATGAGACTCAAAATGAATTTTAGCCACAGCCTGAACCCCAAATCCGGAGACCAGAAATCACAACTGACTTGAGTAGAATGTCTCCAAAGACATTTCTCTTGGTCCTTTGTGGGGCAAGGGGGACGTCTATTCACTTCTTCTAGGGGCATGAATACAGACAGTAGTGCAAGGGAAGGGCTGAAGATGCCTAATTGTACAGAAACTGAAGGTTCAAGCTGCAGTTCGTGTCCATCATGAGGTTGCCACCAGGAATCTCCAGGATGAGTTGTGCTTAGTACAGTGCTGTGCACACAATAAGCGCTCAATAAATATGATTGAATGAATGAAGGCAGAATCCAGACTAGCAGCACAGCTGCAAGAACAGCTCATCTCCCAGAGGAGATGCTCAGCATACTTGGAGTGCAAGTTAATAATATGTCCGTGTGCCTCCTGGAGCACAAATAGGTCTGTTATCCACTTGCCAATTCCCAACCCTATGGTGGCTGTCTGCAGACAGAGTGACTTCTGCCACTGGAGAGAGTCAAGCCACAATCCAGTTGGGAAAAACCATCCCTTGGCCAGGGTAAGCAAGGCAGGTGGAGAGTTTCGGGATATTTGTGCGAGTAGCACCTTATGTGATACTCCAACCTGCTGCCATCTGTTCCTGGATTTATCTGTGAGTAATCTGTACGTGCTAGGGGATTTTGTGATTCTTACTTGTGGTCTTTAAGTGTCAAGCACTCTACTAAACGCTGGGGTAAGTACAAGATAATCAGATTGGACACAGTCCCTGTCCCACATGGGACGCTTGGTCTAAGTCGGAGGGAGAACAGGTATTTCATCCCCATTTTCCGGCGGAGGAAAATGAGACTCAGAGAAGTTAAGTGACTTGCCCTAAGTCACACAGCAGGCAATTGGTGGGGACAAGATTAGAACCCAAGTTCCCTGACTCCGAGGCCTATACTCTTTCCATTAAACCCTGCTGCTTCTCTTGTGATATGAATAGATCTCATCTATAAGCTCCTTCTGGACAGGGAAACGTGCCTACCAACTCTATTATATTGTATTCTCCCAAGCAGCTAATACAGTGCTCTGCACATATTAAACACTCAATAAATATGAGTGATTGATTCACGTGAAAGGCCATAGCTGTGGCAGCCCAAGGAAATGTCTTTAGCACCATTTGATCTTTCATTTGAAAACAATTTGGAAAACTGGAGAGAAAAGTGCAGTTTTGTGGTGCTGAGCTTTCCAGCTTCCAGAGTCTTGCACAGATCCAGATTCTATCTTTGGGTCCCACAGAACCCAGAGCTGTGGGGCTGGGGTGGGACAATACAGAGCCAAAACCAGCTGGGCTAAATTCAGGTGAAAGTTTCTTTATTTTGGCCAGAACCTCAGAGTAACCTTTAAAGGGGCCACAGTCCTTTTTATCTGCTGACCCTGCTTCGGGTAAATCTCTTTTAAATTTGGGGGTTCAGAAGGGTGGACCCTGGAATTTTAATACTTCTCAGTTTCATCCCAGGTTCACACAGTGTGTGTGTGCACATGGGGGAAGCAAGGTCAGGTGGTTTGGGCTCGAAAAAATCTGTCCATATGGAGCTCAGTGGAATGCAGCAAATTTAATATTTTTTTTGCTAAAAATTTGGGTGTGTATGAAATATAAAGAGCAGAAGGGTCAAGTGGTGTTTAGGTTGCCTGAGACAAGCAATTTGAGGGAGCCTTTTTAACTGCGGTGAGCCTTGAGGGTCCTTGCTGTAGACCTGTTCAATCTTTGACTGGCAGAAGTCAGAAAGATATTGGGAGGGACCTATGGGTTGTACTGTGTCCTCATGGAAAGAGAAAAAGACTGGAAGTCTAGAGACCTGAGTTGTAATCCTGGCTCTGCCACTTGTCAACTCTGTGAACTGGGACAAGTCACTTTGCTTCTCTGTGCCTCAGTTTCCTCATCTGTAAAATGGGATTCACTACCTGTTCTTCATTCATTCATTCATTCATTCAATCATATTTATTGAGTGTTTACTGTGTGCAGAGCACTGTACTAAGCACTTGGAAAGTACAAGTTGGCAACATATAGAGACGGTCCCTACCCAACAATGGGCTCACAGTCTAGAAGTCATTCCCCTTAGACTGTGAGGCCCATATGGGACAGGGACTGTGTCTGTTCTGGTTAATATTGTTTTTTACCACAGTCCTGAGCCAAGCGTTTGGGACATATAATAATAATAGTATTATTATTAATAACAATTATTATTAATAACAATTATTATTATCATTATCCACATGACAGTTTCCTCTAAGTGAACTGGTGGCTCTAACAAGAGAATAGAGACAAAATTAAAGACTTTCCTCCATGCTAAGCAGTCTTGATGCCATTTTACAAGGGAAACCATCCTGTGTCAAATAGCTCATTTTATCCAGGGTAGACACACTCTAAATAGTTTTCCCAGAATCAATCGATCAGTCACATTTATTGAGTGCTCACTGTCTGCAGAGCACTGTACTAAATAAACTCTTGAGAGAGTACAAAATAACAAATTAGCCATATAATTAATTGGTGGCAGAATTGGGATTAAAATTCAAGAAATGGTAGTGAACCTGGTATCTGTGCCTATGCCCAAGTTGTGGCTCCCTACGTTTCCTTGAATGTCATTTATTCTTAGCAGTCATTGCTAGGGCAAGTCACATGGTCTAGCGGGTAGACCATGGGACTGGGAGTCAGAAGGACCTGGGTTCTAATCCTGGCTCTGCCATTTATCTGCAGTGTGACCTTAGGCAAGTTACTTAACTTCTCTGTGCCTCGATTCCTTCATCTGTAAAATGGGGATTAAGACTGGGAGCCCCATGTAAGACAGGGACTGTGTCCAACCTGATAAGCTTGAATCTATCCTAGTGCTTAAAACAGTGTAAGTGCTTAACAATTACCATTATTATTATTATTATTATTATTATTATTAATATTAGTAACCCATCCACTTCATGTGGGCATTGCCATTTTAGATACTACTTACATACTAGTTTCATTCCATGACATTATTTCTAAAAGAATAAATTCACTAGCTGTGGGAGAAAATTATTTGGGAATGACATTGATTCTTTCAATTGTATTTATTGAGCGCTTACTGTGTGCAGAGCACTGTACTAAGCACTTGGGAAGTACAAGTTGGTAACATATAGAGACGGTCCCTACCCAATAGCGGGCTCACGGTCTAGAAGGGGGAGACAGACAACAAAGCAACACATATTAACAAAATAAATAGAATAGAATGACACATTGACAACTGTTTCCAGTTTGACACTATTTTTCTTCACTATATTTCTGTATTACTGATAAATATTTATAAATTGTGAATTGCAGAAAATGGATAGATTTATATAGTGCCTTTCTCCTGGGAACTCAAAGAGCTTTCACCTCATTTATTCCCAAAACATCCTTGAGAGGGAAGGAGAGAAAGGCTTAGAATCCCCATTTTATACATGGGGATAGTAAGGACCAGAGACGTTAAGTGACTCGTTCAAAATCATCCAGAAGATCAATGGTAGAGCCAAGACTAGATCCCAGCAACCCAACTCTCAGACCAGTGCTCCAGCTCTCAAATCAATCAATGGTATTTTTTGAGTGCTTAGTGTGTGCAAGGCAGTGTACTAAGTGCTTGGGAGGGCACCATACAACAGAATGAGCTTTACAATCCAAGGGAAATCACATAGCAGGCTCATTCAAATTGTTCGATACCCACATGGCATTTGCCATTTTACCCTAAATCCTGACAGCCCTCCTCTAGTCCTTGGGTTAACAAAAGGTCCCTGCATTTTTGTGAATTATTTCATCCGGATGAAAGGCCTAAATGAACAAGTGAGACAAAATAGACCCATTGGGAAAATGCAAGGACCACGAGAGAGATGATGTAAAGCATTAGGAAGAAAACTGCACCTGTTGACAACCACTGCCGCAGTTTGTTTGTGCTCTGGGGTAATGGCATTAATTATGTAAACCAACATCAATGGACCAGTGTTTCTTGTTCTAAATTGTTTTTATTCGAGGAAAAAAAGAAAACAAGCTGAAGAAATAGAGAAAAAAAATAAATCAAACCCAGATTGGCTTGCTTAACAAAGTGCGCTGTTCGTCATTATGTGCCTGAATGAAACAGATACTTTAGGACCACCTACTTTGAACACTCATCTGATTTTCCACTTTCTTTCAGGTCTAATAATTTTGTCAGGACGGGATGAAAGCAACTGTGAGAGGCGAAAACGTCCTTGCCTGCCTATCCTGTCATCTACGGATCCTGTGGCTGTGTGACTGCTATTTGTCTAATTGTACTGGGTAAAGGACAAGAGCCCAGGTAGGAACCTTACAACTGGGGGTTAATCCCTTTATGAGCTCAGCTACAGGTTATCAGCCCTTCAAACAAGGACCCATTTTTCTAGGCTGGGATTAGAGCTCCCAGTTTCAGAGAAAATCCAAATGAAAGGTTTGCCACGACCCACTTCCGTGAGGTGTTCTCCAGCTCAGAAACTTGAAGTTGTAAGCTGCAGCTGCCTTGCTATTTCTGAGAGTCTTTGTTTTTTCCTTTCGGCTGTGATTTTTGTAGCGGCCGCTTCAAAGATTGTGGAGTTGGCTGAATCGTTTTGCCCGCCTTCTGCTGATCACATTCAATTTGCTGTTCGTTGACTCATGCTCCCAGTTGGAACACCTGCTGACCTCTCTCACCACCTTTTTAGGTTTCTAGTTAATTCTGGAGAGGGAGAGGGAGGAGGGAGGATAGAGAAAGGGAGAAAGAGATAGAAGGAGAAAAGGAGGGGGGAAATAGGGAGACAAAGGAAGCAGGGGGAAGGGATAGAAGGATAGAGAGGAAGAAATGGAAGTGTCAGAATGTGTTTTTAGTTAGGATGATCAGCTCTTTGGCTAAGTGCTTTTGGAAAGTAGTAAGCATATTACTGATATTTTGAAGAGGTGTTTTGCAGTCTAGATTCTCAAAATAAAGAATATGTCTCTTCCTCTCCTTCCAAAAAGCCACCAGTGCTAATCTCCCTACCCCTAGTCTCTTCCCCTTCAGTGTAGCAGTCATTCTGCAGGCTGGATCATTTTTCTAAAACATCAGACTGCAACACTTTCCTCAAAAACTTCCAATGGTTGCCCATTCCTCTCTGCAACAAGCAGCAACTCAATCAATCAATCAATCAATCAATTGTATTTATTGAGTGCTTACTGTGTGCAGAGCACTGTACCAAGCACTTGGGAAGTACAAGTTGGCAACATATAGAGACGGTCCCTACCCAACAGTGGGCTCACAGTCTAGGCCCTCCTGATCGTTGGCCTTAAAACACTCAGTCAGTTCTCTTCCTCCTACTTATCCACACTTCTCTCCCACTACACCCAGCTTTCACTCATTTTTCCTCTGAAACCAAGCAGCATGGCCTAGTAGAAAGAGTACAGGCCTGGGAGCCAGAGGATCTGGTTTCTAATCCTAATTCTGTTCATGTGACCCTTGCTGTGTGACATTGGGAAAGTTACTTAACTTCTCTGTACCTCAATTTCCTCAATTGTGAAATAGGGATTCATTACCTGTTTGCCCTCCTTAAGACTTAAGGCTTAAGACCGTGAGCCCCATGTGGGACAGGAACCACATCCAACCTAATTAACTTGTACCTAACCACAGCACTTAGAACAGTGTTTGACACATAGTAAGTGCTTACCAAGTACGGGAAAACAAACAACGTAATTATTATGCTTTATTCTTATCTCTTCTGCTATTGTCCTCTTTTCACACGATTCCTCCAACCTGGAATTCCCTTCCCCTTTATATCTGACAGACCACAGAGCCCCCATCTTAAAGCCCTTCTGAAATGACATCTACTGAGTCATCTCAAATCATTCCATCTGCTGTTTCTCAAATATCACCTTGGCACTTCCATGCCACCTTAGCACTTATGTTCATATCTTACGTACTCTAGCCCTCTCCCTATCCGTAATTTATTTATGACTCTTCCTTCTCTGCTACACCTTAAGTTCTTTCAGACAGCCTCATATTTTCTAACTCCTTTATACCCTCCCTAGTGCTTAAAATAATACTCAGTTCACAATAGGTTCTCAATAAATGATAATGATGATATAGATGATAATAGTAGTGTATGGAAAAGTTCCATCCTTAAAAAGCATTCTACTCAGAGAAACAATGAATGAATTTGTGATCCTTGAACAAAAATTTTGTTAAATGTTCAGGAAACTAAGCCTCTAGATTTTTCTCATTTTTATTTTGGAGACTTTCTGAGTACTCCACAGCTCCAATTTTGCTGGATTGATCCAAGGCCTAATTTAATAGAGTGGACTGCAAAGAAAAAAGAAAAGGGAGAAAACCCCCCACAACTTTCCCTGCAGAACCTATTAACTCTATTCTTTTTGTAAACTGTGTCTTTTTTTAAATCCTAATAACTCTATATTGTTCTTTGGTAAAAAAAAATGCAGTTAAGTTGTTTTATGCTAAACAATATGGAGCAGGCAGGACCCATGAATCAAAAAATACTGTTTTATTGTTGTGTGAAGACCTTCATGGGGAAAAAAATTAATAAAGTGGATCAAGTGCTCTGGGGAAAAATGAGCACACAATGACTTCTTGTGCAGCCAGTGAAAACAGCAGATTGCTGCAGGGAGGGGCTTTACAGGAAATATTAAAAAGCACAGATGGCTCAAGTTTACATGTTTACAGAGAAGCAGGGTGGGGGGAAGGCAGTTAAACTAGCAAAGGCCATGCAATGGGCTTGAAGGTTTTAAGCTCTTCGAGTAAAAACCTGAAGCAGATTGCAAACGTGTAATTGGGATTTTTAGAGTTTTAATTACTGAAATTTTTTATCTTGAGCTATCCAACTGTACCTCTGTAGTGAGAGCAAAAAGAAATAAATGGGAGATATCTTTGTGCCGAATGCTGGATCTGATTTTCAGAGTGAATTGGGACTCTGATAATACTACTACTACTAATAATATAAAAATAATGTTTGTTTAGTACTGACTATGTGCCGAGCCCTGTGCTAAGAGATGGGGTAAATACAGGATTTTCAGATTGGATACAGGCCCTGTCCCACTTGTCACACCACATAATGCTCATTATTTTTTACCATGCAATTGTAATTGTTCTGGCGTTAATCTCTGTTTTTGTGCAGACTTGAAAATGCCACTGAAAATGGGATATTTTTGAAAAGTGAATAGCACTTTTCCACAGTAGGTTCCTTGCCTGATTTTGTAGTTCCAATCCATGTACAGGCAATTGAGCTAATCAGCTCAAATCAGCAAATTAGCAAAAGCAGGAAAAATCACTCAGGACTGAGCATTCTATTTGTTTGTTTATTTGCTCTGTTGCTTTGATTGCCTAAATGAAGCCCAGTTTTACAATCTGAACCAAGCTCCTTAAGGGCTGGGGTCATATCTACTAACTCTGTTGTTCTCTTCCAAACACTTAGTAGATCTTTTGTGTCAACACTGTAACAAACCCTGGGGTAGATAAAAGATAATCAGGTCCCACAGTCTAAGGTGGAGGGAGACCAGATATTGAATCCCCATTTTACACATGAGGGAACTGAGGCACAGAGAAGCTAAGTGATTTTCCAAAGGTCACACAGCAGGTACATGGCAGAGCTGGGGTCCTTCGACTCCCAGACCTGGGTTCTTTCCACTAGGCCACACTGCTTTACACACAACAAGTGCTCATGAATTCCATTGATGAATCAATTGATTAACAGTTTGTATAGTTGGGGAAAATCTTTTTGATTGCTTTGGTAAAAGTGATCATCAAGCTAAGCAAGTATTAACTTTGGTGGATTCGTCAATGGACTTTTTTGCAAATTTTGTGAATATTCACTTTCCCCACTCTCCCCACCTTCAAAGCCTTTATAAGGTCACATCCCCATCAAGAGGCCTTCCCTGATTAATCCCTCTTTTCCCTCCCTCTCCTTTCTGTCTCATCTTGTGCACCTGGCTGTGAGCCCACTCTGGGAAGGGATTGCCTCTATTTGTTGCTGAATTGTACCTTCAAAGAGGTTAGTACAGTGCTCTGCACACGATAAGCTCCGCACACATAAGTGCTCAATAAATATGATTGAATGAATGCATAAATGAAAGTGACCTATGGGCATTTGATATTTGCCCCACTGCACTTATGTATGTAATTATTCATTATTTATGTTAATGTCTGTCTTCCTCTGTAATTTATGTTTGTTGTGCACAGGGAACGTGTCTACCGATTCTGTTGTATTGTACTCTCCCAAGTGCTTGAACAGTGAGTGCTCAATAAATATTACTGATTTATTGATTCACATCTGGGTATGCTTTAGAGTAACCACTCATCTGATTGTACGATGGATGGCCCAGTTTTCAGCTGTTCCAACATGGTTCCCCTTTATGTCTGCCATACTCACTTTCAGTGCTCAGCCTCCCTCCACTGCCACCCCTTTCTCCTTCTACAGCCCAGACTGCACCCTCCGCTCTTCTGCCACTAACCTCCTCACTGTACCTCGTTATTACCTGTCCCACTGTCGACCCCCGGCCCACGTCCTCCCCCTGGCCTGGAATACCCTCCCTCTACACTTCTTCCAAGCTAGCCCTCTTCCTCTCTTCAAACCCCTACTGAGAGCTCACCTCCTCCAAGAGGCCTTCCCAAACTGAGCCCCCCTTTTCCTCTCCTCCTCCCCATCCCCTCGCCCTACCTCCTTCCCCTCCCCACAGCACCTTTATATATGTTTGTACAGATTTATTACTCTATTTTACTTGTACACATTTACTATTCTATTTATTTTGTTAATGATATACATTTAGCTTTAATTCTGTTTGTTCTGACGACTTGACACCTGTCCACATGTTTTGTTTTGTTGCCTGTCTCCCCCTTCTAGACTGTGAGCCCGTTGTTGGGTAGGGACCGTCTCTATATGTTGCTGACTTGTACTTCCCAAGCACTTAGTACTGTGCTTAGCACACAGAAAGCGCTCAATAAATATGATTGAATGAATGAAATGTGCAGCTCACACGTGGTGTCCATGTTAATGCAGCCCAGAGATTGGAGCACCGTAGTTCTGGAACAACTGAGGGAGAGATCCTCCCCACAGAGAAACGTTCTACTTTCAGACCAACTCCGGCCAGGTGGAGCAAACTTTGGCAAATTGGTGGCCCTGTGACATTGTCATGCCACGCTGCACACCAGCTTAATGTATGATGTCATGTGCCTCTCTGGGTTTAGTTTACACAATCACCCCCACAAACAACCCTAGTGTGGGCCAACACGGCTTTTCCCAGGATTTCAGAATCCTTGCCAGTGGTTATTTCTTGGAGACTCTTTCCTCACGCATTCATTCATTCATTCATTCATTCATTCAATCATGTTTATTGAGTGCTTACTGTGTGCAGAGCACTGTACTAAGTGCTTGGGAAGTACAAGTTGGCAACATTTAGAGACCGTCCCTACCCAACAACAGGCTCACATTCTGTCTTGTTTCCTGTGGATCCATTTAGGCTTTTCATTTGAATATAGACTTTGTTTTAATTATTCAAATGGCTTCTTTGCTTTCATTTTGGCCCCTGGAACAATTCAAATCGAGCTCATCATACACACAGTAAAAGGGCTTTCTCCTTAGAACTTTGTGGAACATTTCTGAGCCTCTACTTTATTTCGGATTTCCCACTTGATACTGTGCCTGATTTCTCCTCTGTCATGCTCACTTTCCTGCACCTGTGCCTAAATAAAATTCACAGCTTCAGGGCTACTTCAGGGATTACAATATTGAAAACATCGGTGGATAAACAGCTCATATATCTAGCTGAATGCATTCATGCGCAGGTGGAGGGAGCAAGATCCATAAATGTAGCCAAATAACACATCGGCCTATTAAAAACAGGGAAGAGAAGTGAAGTTACTGGGTTGCGGAGATTTTCAGGACACTTCTCTAATGAGATTTTCTATATAACTGCTTCTCCAGGATGAGAAGTCGTCCTTTAGAATTCATCCCCAAGTTGTTCCCACCAAACCACCTCAGAACTCTTGTATTCTCATCATTTTATGTATTTTTATTGGATTATTTATCCACAGGTGCTTACACTGTTATTTATAGCTCATGCCCTTCCTAGTCTGGAAACTCTCACTTCAAATCTGCCAGACCGTGGCATAGCTCTCCCCACCTTCAAAGCCCTTTTAAATTTTTCCTCCTTCAGGAGATTTTTCCTGATTAAATTTTCGTATCCTCCCAATGCCTTCTCAGCACTTACACTCTCACAACCACCCCGTAGCACCTCCATATATGCTATTATTTAATAAATTACTCATCTCCATACCCATTTTTCTATATCCTCTTCTTGTTTTCTGATTTTTATTTTGTGACTGTGTCCTCCTCTAGATTGTAAACTCCTTGAGGGCAGGAGTCATGTCTTCTACCTATACTGTACTCTCCAAAGCATTTAGTTCCGTATTCTGCCCACAGTAGGCACTCAAATTCTATTGATTGATAACTCTCAACCTCTATTAAGTATTGCTCAACTCATATGTTCTCCTCCTCATTTTCCAATATTTATTCTGAATGTTACTCAGAAACCTAATTCAGTGTTCTGCATATAGTATGCACTAAAGGAAGTACAGTGCTATCTTCACGGTAGGGGCTTGATTGGTGATGTTGATGATGATAAGATGGGGAATCTACTAAAAAATCTAAAAGCTGGGTTGTGGAACCCCTGAAAATTCAGAAAATATTTTCAGAGGCCTTTGGAGAAGCTGTATGGTCTAGTAGAAAGACTTCAGTCAGGCCTGGGAATCAGAGAGCCTGGTTTCTAATCCCAGCTCTGTCATGTGTTTTTACTTATTTATTTAATGTCATTTATGAAGGGCTTACTATGTGCCAGGCACTGTACTAAGCACTGGGGTAGACACAAGCTAATCAGACTGGACACTGTCTGCATCCTTCATGGGGCTCACCGTCTTAATTCCCATTTTGCAGATGAGGTAACTGAGGCACAGAGAAGTTAAGTTACTTGCCCAAAGTAACACAGCAGACAAGTGGTGGAGCAGGGATTAGAACACAGTTTCTCCTGACTCCCAGGCATGTGCTCTATCCACTAGGCAATTTTGCTTCTTGTGACATGAGGGAGTCACTTAAACTTCTCTGTGCCTCAGTTTCCTCATCTGTAAATAGGGCATGGAATGTCTTTTCTCCCTCTCACAGTGAGTGGCATGTGAGACATGGACTGTATCCAACCTATCTTGAATCTGCCCTATTGCTTAGGAATAATAATAATAATGCTAATGATAATATTTGTTAAAGTCCTTACTATGTGCCAAGCACTGTTCTAAACACTGGGATACATATAAGTTAATGAGGTCAAATAAAGTCCCTGTTCCCATTTTATAGATGAGGTAACTGAGGCAAAGAGAAGGAAGTGATTTGCCCAAGGTCACAGAGCAGAAAAGTGGAGGACCCGGAATTAGAACCCAGGTCCTTCTGACTCCTAGGACTGTGCTCTAACTACTGGGCCACACTGCTTTGTATAGTGATTAGTATGGTATAGAACAGTAATTACTACAGTAATTGGAACACATTAAGTAAATACCATAAAACGAGTTTGACAAATTCATTTTTTTCTATTACTTTGTTCAATTCCTTCCCATGTAATCTCTCCCAGTACTTAGTACAGCGTTCTGCGCCTAATAAATGCTAAATAAATACAATTACACTACAAAAATGTACTTGTGGAATGAACGCACTTCGAAATTTATGCTCATTGTTCTTTCAGCAAAGCAATTGATGATGTTGTCGGAGATTGACAATTGTTCTTTCATCACACATCTTTGTGGCTTCTTCTTTATTGACTTTTACTGAACCTTCTTCTTTTATCGCATGTTTCTTGAAGAGAAAAAGGAAAGCCAATGTTCTGGTTGGTGAGTCCAACCCCTCCATTCCTGAGGTGAGCTCACTCCGGGCATCCTGTGGCCATGTGAGAAATCCAGCTGGGACGGTTACCATGAACTTAATCCATGTACATTTTGTACATTTTTGTTGGAGAAGCAGCGTCGCTTAGTGGGTAGAGCCCAGGCCCGAGAGTCAGAAGGACCTGGGTTCTAATCCTGAATATGCCACATGTCTGCTGTGTGACCTTGGGTAAGTCACTTCACTTGTCTGGACCTCAGTTACCTTATCTGTAAAATGGGGATTAAGAATGTGAATCCCATGTCAGCCCGTTGTTGGGTAGGGACCGTCTCTATATGTTGCCAACTTGTACTTCCCAAGCGCTTAGTACAGTGCTCGGCACACACTAAGCACTCAATAAATACGATTGAATGAATGAATGAATGTGGGACAGGGATTGCATCCAACCTGATTAACTTGTGTCTACCCCAGCACCTTGAACAGAGCTTGGTACATAGTAAGCACTTAAGAAAGTATTATTATTTATTATTATTATTTATTAGGGCAGAGATGTAATTAAAAAATGTGTGGGTTCCTTGAATGATAAATACAAAAGTTTTCAGCTTAAATTTTTTTTCCCTACAAAATAACTGTTCCCCACCTAAAGATGTTTCTGCTCTTTGGCTGGAACACTTGGAACCTCTAGGATCTCCCGGAAATCCTTCATTGGCCTCTGTACCTACTGGGAATGGTTGGAACCCCTTTGCCTCCTTAGCCAGTTTGGGACGTTAGGAAGAAGGAGAGAGAGAATGGAAGATAAAGCTACCAAAATCCATAGGCATAGCAATACTTGTGTGAAATTTAACAATGAATAGTCTTAAAATGGGCAGTGAATTCTCTCATCCTGGAGAAGTTGGGAATGATTAATCAGGAAAATCATTCTTGGATTGACAACTTCCCCAAACTCTGTTGTGAGTTCAGGGGCCATCTGGTCATTATTCAGGTTGTCCTATACAAAATGGATCTCTTCAACACAATTACTTGTGACTATGGACCTGCTGTCTAGTGAGCTATGTATTGCCCCCATAAAGCTTGCTGTGGGACCTTGGGCAAGTCACTTTACTTCTCTGTGCCTCAGTTTCCTCATCTATAAAAATGGGGATAAAATACCTGTACTTTGCCTCCTTAGACTGTGAGCCCTATATGGGACAAGGATTGTGTCTGTTCTGCTTATATTATATCTACCCCAGCAGGTAATACAGTGCTTAATACATGGTAAGTGCTTAACAAATACTATGATTATCATTATGATTATGGTGTAGTATGAAAGCAACAAAGGCCTGGAAAGAGTGGAAAAGAGCGAGGGCCTGAGAGTCAGAGGACCTGGTTTCTAATTTTGGATCTGCCTTGCCTGCTGTTGTGACCTTGGACAAGTCACATAACTTCTCCGTGCTTCAGTTTCCTCATCTGTAAAATAGGGCTTCGGAGTCTGTTCTCCCTCCAGTTAAGACTGTGAACCCCACATGGGACAGGGACCATTTCTGATCAGATTATATTATACCCCAGAGCTTAGTACAGTGTTTGGCACAAAGTAAGTGTTTAACATACTTATTATCAATTTTTTATTATTTATTTCCTCTTCATCTGCTATTCTCAGAGGGCACCGGATGTGAACCTGAACTAAATGACTCTATGAAGAAGAGTCAAATTTAAAAGGAAAAAGAAGTCTCTAATCCTGGCAAGTTTGAGAAATGTTTTGAAGCCTAGTGTGGGTTTCGTGGAAATAAAGCAAGATCAGGGTAGACCTTCAGGCTAATGAAAGATTTGAACTGAAATTTTATAATGCCCTTTTTTGTTGGACAAACAGTCATAAAAACCTGCTTATAGACACATAATGCAAGAAGGACTAAACTGGAATTCAAATGCAGTTCTCCTTCAAAGTCAAGACCGTGGAAATGGGTACACTCCAGCCAGTGAACTAATTACCTACAAATAGGAGCAAAGTAACGTATTTCCCTTCACCTCCCACCCGTATATGTGTTTCATTCATGTTCCATGTGAACTATTTGGAGTAAAAAAATGTATTTATAAATTAAGGATTCTCAGGTCACTTGAGGGCCTCATTTCATGGATCTGAAATCATGTATATGAAATATAACTTCTTTTGAATGTGGGAAAATGCCAGAACAGCTGTTACAGCATTTTAAAAAATCCTGTTGCAGAAACTAACAACTAATCTGAAGTCCAGTCCTATTTTCCCAGATGAAGAATGCCTTGTTGCCTTGAAACTGAGTTCCCAGTTCAAAAAATGAATCCATCAGGAGCTGGGTGGAATCACTGTGATTTTAAGAAAACTGCTTTTCTTATTAAAATCTTGGAAAGCTCTCTTTTTGCCATTCTGAATATTCATGACTTGGTTTTAAAATTCACGTCAAAAAGTCCAAATAGTATGTCCGTTTTGGGGAGTGAAAAGAGACTGTACTTTCTTTAACTTAATGAGCCAGATTTCCCAGTTTGTCTGCTTCTCCCTGGGAGTAACTTGGTTCCTTGAGAAGCTGCCCACAGTTTCCTGGTTACCCTTATAGGGTACTGTTTCATGTGTCACTGTTTCATGGCCCCAAATAGTATCATCTGTGGTCTGAGAAAGAGAAAGAAGCTCTCATTGGCCCTGATTGGGGAAATCTGGAGTCCAGAGTTCAATCCTAGCCAGCACGTTGGGAAAATTTAAGGGATACCAGGCCACTAGACAAGACTCCCAGGTGTGAGGCCAGACCCACCCTCATGAATGACATGGTAAACATTCATAAGGCCAAGAGCATCGCTATCTTGAATCAGTTCTGTTATAGTGTTGAGGCTCATATTTTCAATTCTTCTAAAAATTCTTATCCGACCCAGGTCCAATTTCTTTCTGGTCCACCTAATTTCTCCAAGGCCCTCCCTCTCCTTCAACTTGGAAAGAGCCTGACTATATCCCAGAAATTGTCCAGAGAGGGCAGAGCAGGAGAAATCCCCCTCATTTGTTTACCTTTTTGTCCCTCTCTCTGTTGGTATTAACGTAAGTTAGAAGGCTAGGAGGTTGAGGAGACCAGAGCATTTTTAGGCAGCAAATTGTTTCTACAGGAAGATACTACACTAACAGTGATGGGATGGAAATATTTTGAGGACCTTTGGAAAGCGTCTGGCTCTCTTAAAAGCTCAAAATCCAATGTTTGCTTTACTGCAGTGACTGAACATTGGTAGACACCAAATGTAGGTATTTTTTGGAAACCGATCATTTGGTTGTTAAAGTCCAAGTAAAAGTTTCATTTGTGGAAACAAATGCTTTGCTTAAAAATATTTCCCATGGTAGTTGCGGCCCGCCAAAGTGCACTGCACAGCTAAGTAAAGCAAAACTGTGAAATTGTTATTAAGTTTTCCAAAGTCGGTATTGTCTGCAAGGGCTATGAATTAGCATTCCCAGCCTCAGTATATGATTTTGGTTCCAGGACCCCCAGTTTCCCCTTTAGAACCAAATGCCCACCTAAAAAGAAAATTACTACTCATGTTTTCATCTTCAGCTTTGGAAACAATGATAAAGTCATCATCAAAGAGAGTAGTAAAAAGCTCAGTGCCTTTGCAGTGTGTGCTTTTGGGCAAGATGATGAATGATAATAAAAATAATAATTGTGGTATCTTTTAGCTTTTACTATGTGCTAAACTCTGTGCTCAGTTCTAGGGTAGATATAATCAGATGTGATAAGTCCCTGTCCTACGTGGGGCTCTTAGTCTTAACTAGCTCTGTCACTTGCCTGGGGTGTGACACTGGGCAACGGGCTTTGGACTCAGAGGTCATGGATTCAAATCCTGGCTCCTCCAATTGTCAGCTGTATGACTTTGGGCAAGTCACTTATCTTCTCTGTGCCTCAGTTACCTCATCTGTAAAATGGGGATTAAGACTGTGAGCCCCACGTGGGACAATCTGATCACCTTGTAACCTTCCCAATGCTTAGACCAGTGCTTTGCACATAGTAAGCATTTAATAAATGCCATGATTATTATTATTATTATTAGTAACCTGTTTGTACCTCAGTTTTCTCATCTGTATAATGAGGATTCCATTCCAATTCTCCCTCCCTACTGAGTATGTGAACCCCATGTGGGACAGGGACTGTATTCAATCCGATTATCTGATTACCTGATTATCTACTCCATCGCTTAGTACAGTGCTTAGCACAAAGTCAATACTTAACAAATACCACCACCACCAGAAACAGAAAGAGTTGGAAGGGAAATGTGTTTAATTCCCATTTTACAGATGAGGAAATCAAGGCACAGAGAAGTTTAGTGACTTACCCAGTGTCGACACAGCAGGCCAGTGGAGGATCTGGGATTTGAATGTGGATCTCTTGATTCCCTGTCCTTGGCTAGGTGAATATGTGCAACCTCTAACACCCTTCCCCTGTATCATCCCTCCACTTCCCATTTCCTGTCCATCCCCCTCTCCGTTGAATTTTATAAGTTTTGGTCATTTTCCTTCTCTATTGAAGTGTTGTTTATATAGTAACATTATAGCTTAAGCATATGAGAAAATATTATCTTCCTTTATTTTCTAAGAAAACTTGTATAAATACTGTATACATTCTGACACTTGTTCTGGTGAAAGACCATGAAATGTATGACAAGTAGTAGCCTTCTGAATCATAGACTAATATTGAAAGGAAGGAAATATGTGTATTAAAGCAATTTATTAACCTACTTTTTTTTGACAAGACCCCCCTCCCCCAAGGGGATTAGGCAGTTTTGTTACCTCCATTGTTGGATAAAACACAATATACCTCAGATGACAGGATGAAATAAAGAGAGGTAGCAGTATGTAAAATACTGTTAATGCAATTTCCTGTTTTCTACCCTCCTGCATAAGGTTTGAGCAATATCAGCTCCTCTATGGAGTATAAAAACAGCTTGGAGACAACCTAAAGGTCAAGCACCTTGATAAAAAGGCTTTTTCCAAACTCCACAAGCCTCCCTAGACTGTAACTTGTGAGATTGGGCATCTTTTTTCACCAGTAGCAACCATGATTAGGGAGGTAAGGAGAATCAGCAAGGGCACAGAAGAGAAGGTGAGGATTGTTTGTTACTTCAAATTCTCCTACACTACATTATTAAAAGAAAATATAATTTCAAAACCCAAATACTGAACCACAGACAATAAGAGAAAAACAAATATTCACATGTTTAAAATCCACCTTCCAACATATCTACTCCTATTTTTGACTTTCTGTGTCTGTAAGGTGAGCCTCAAACAAGAATCCTGTAAGTGATCATGAAATGTCTCATGCAATAGCTACACATCAATGAATTACAAACAAATGATATTTAAATTCTGCCTTAGCATATCAAGCACTCTGTCAGAGTATACTCAGACCTCAGTCTAGAGCCAAGGAGTTTGTAATGATTTCTTGAATTAGTTCCTCTCTACTAAAATAGTTTTTCATAATTGTGGAATTTGGAGGGATTACTGAAATTATTTGATTCAAATAAGCTCTTTCCATATGTTGAGCATGATGATAAATTAATAGATGTGACCATCACTGATATAAAGAGCCGGAGAAGCATCGTGGCCTAGTGGATAGAACACAAGCCTGGGACCTGGAGTTCTAATCCTGGCTCTGCCACTTGTCTCCTGTGTGACTTTGGCCAAGTCATTTAACTTCTCTGTGCTTTAATTGCCTCATCTGTAAAACAGGGATTAAGAATGCAATCCCTATGTGGGACAGGGACTGTGTCCAACCTGCTTAACTTGTGTCTATCCCAGTGCTTAATGCAGTTCCTGGTACATAAGAAGTGGTTAAGAAATACCATAAAAAAACAAAAGCAACCATAAAACCAAGAGATGCCTGTCATTTGAAGGACACTTCTCTTTACTATGATTACAATCATATCTTTATATAATGACCATATGCTAATGTTTTAGCTATGTCAGTTTTTGGATGCAGCTCAGTGTAAAATAGTTATTGTATTTACATACCCTATGATGCATTGATGAAGTTAAAAAAAAGGAAAGGGATCATCTTATTTAATGTTAGCCAAGGCGTATGGAAGTCTTTGGCTTTGGTGCAGCAGAAATGAACTGAACATTCCAGTGGCTTGTGGTGGTTTTAAAGTAAGTCATGTAGTAAGAACAGCATAATGTAAGGTAAGATGAAGTACCTCAAAGACCCCCCCAAAACAAACATAGTTAATTGACATAAGGGATTTTCGCAGCTAACCAGTAGGGAAAGAAGCAACATGCCGGTAATAACAGTCATCGCTTTTGTTATTGATTTAAGGATAAAGGCTTTTGCTACCGGGTCCTATTTTTGATTCCTACTAATCTTCTCAGCTGCTCATGCCTACCCACTACTACCAGCAGCTCTGCAGCCACTTCCTTCATTCCCAGGCACAAATCCATCAGTGGTATTTATTGAGCAATTACTATGTGCACAAAATGGTACTAAGTGCTTGGGAGGGTACAACACAACTGAGTTGGTAGATAAGTTCCCGGCCCACAAGGAGCTTACAGTCTAGGGGGAGACAAACATTAAAATAAATTATGGATGTGTACATATATGCTGTGGAGCAGTTGGGGTGAATATCAAGTGCTTAAAGGTCACGGATCCAAGACACTGAAGAAAGAGGGAGTAGGGATTTGGGTATCAACCCGAGCCCGTTTCCTTGGCCTGGGAACACAATTTCCACACCTGGTCTAAACTATATAAACAGAGCATTTCTTGAGTTGAAGTCCTAAGGCACGGCTTTGACGTCATGCAAGGAAACAATATACAGAAGCAATGAAAGAAAGCATAGAAACTCAGGCATGGTGAGCTGGTGGAGTTTGACATGAGATTTGACAGATACCAACTGTCTCTGTTGGTAGTAAGTGCCAGCAGGTTGGAAAATGGGAGAGAAGGAAGGAGAGAGAGAGAAGAACGTTTCTTTGTGTCTTGTCAACAGTCTAACTGGTTCTGAAAGATGTCCTTATGGGGTTTTAACCACACAACTTGTATCAAAAGAAGGGTTCCTTTCCCACCATTTCTCCTTCATTATTGTCCCCCAAAAAGGAGCACTTACATTCAAAAATCTCTGGTGCTGTAACACACCTTGGATTTAAACATAAGAAATCAGAGAAAATATCAAGTTGTTGTGACTTGGCTTGCTGCTGTTGAATATTTGGGGAACAGCAATTATTCAAAACAAAATTAGATGTGGTACCTTCCCAAGGGGAACAAGAAGTAAAGTAGTGGGACTGTGAAAGTTAGCATGGCCTAGTGGAAAAAACACAGAACTGAGTGTCGGGTCATATAGATTCTAATCCTGGCACTGCTACTGGCCTGAAGTGTGACCCTTGGCACCTCCCTTAAATCCTCTGAGCCTCAGTTTCCCCAGATGAAAAATGGGGATAAAACATCAGTTCTCCTCCCTCTAGGCTATGAGCCCTATGTGGGACAGGGACTCTGTCCGATCTAATTACTGACCTGCCCGATTTTAGCACAGTGCTTAACACATAGCAAAAGCTTAAGCATCACTATTCTAACACTATTACCATACTCATTATGTGAAGTGAACAATCATAATGGAGGAATTCAGGTCTAACATCCTTGTTATGTGACTCTGCGACAAACCCCAAGCCTTCCTGGGCCTCATTGTTATCTGTGAATATCAGAGGGAATGTTATCCATTTTCCAGGTAAATGAAATAAAAATATCAAGTAGGCTATATTAGGGTTCTTAGACTATATCAACCCAAGATTTTGCTCTGATTTTAGTAGCGGAAGGTCAGGACTATTTTATTTTGCCTAAAGGAATGTTCCAGAATTACATTCTGATACCTGTGTTCATGGGGTAAGAGCTCAGTTAGTGTCAAAAGGCACCAATAAAGGGAGAGCAGGAGAGCAAATGCTTTGTTTTTTTGCAAACCAAGGTGGAGGTGAATTCTTCTAGATTGTAAACTCCTTAAGGGCAGGGACTAAGTCTTTTATTTCTGCTGTAACTTCCCCAGTATCACACTTTGCTCACAGTAGGTTCTTACCTACTGATGAAGAGTTCTTAGCTGTGCATTCTACCCCTCCTACCATCAAACACCATTCAAACCCCAGTCACCAGGAGGAATATTATTTTGTAATCTTTTAGACTGTGAGCCCACTGTTGGGTAGGGACTGTCTCTATATGTTGCCAACTTGTACTTCCCAAGCGCTTAGTACAGTGCTCTGCACACAGTAAGTGCTCAATAAATACGATTGATGATAATCTTCCTGGACTCCCTTTTTTCCTTTCTCCCCTGTTCTGACAGCCAGGCTTGGTCTGGAAGTGAATATTTCTGGGAGCTTTTTTTTGTAGGAAAAAGCCACTCACTGGGGAAAAGCATTAGCTAAAGACACCTAGCAATTTCCAATAGACAAAAGCTTTTCTCAGTTCCCAATTCAGCAGGGTCATTTGCCAATATGTCATAAGCAAATGTTACATTGAATTCTGCATTTATTCCCTTCTTCCTTAACTTCCACGAGAGACCTTTGCTTATTGTGTCAAAATAAAGTGAGGGAACTGTTTACCATATTGCCAGTTTGCAAAGAGACATGCCGCAAGCTGGCAAGAATAGACAGGAACTGTAATTAGATCCTTCATGCAAAGCTATTGAATTCACTACAGTGAAAGTAATACTTAGAGGTGCAGCTATGTGCCACCAGGGTATTCTGCATTTTGGTCCTAATAAAAATTGGCGGGAGAAGAAGTGGGATTTTTTTCCTGGCATAGATAATAATCCAAGCTACAAGTGTAGCTTGGCGATTTCCCAAAGGAGGTGAGAATTCTTGACATGTCTGGATTGTGCAGTAGACCTCGGAAATTTGCACTTGTTTACAGGGCTGAACGTTAAGAACATGTCTTCTGCAAAGTCTGGAGAGAGGAGTATCTGACTTTTCCCAGACTTTGGAAACATGGTGAATGAAGGCCGGGAGGGAGGGAAGGATCACTCCCTTTTCTTGGATAAACTTCTGGAACTCTCTGCTCTACCTTGTTCAGCAGGACCCAGTATAATTCCTAGCTTTTAAAACTGGAAGGAGTATTTTAACGGGGCAGTTTTTAAAAGATTCTCTGTGTCCCATTTTCCTCATCTGTAAAATGGGGCAAAGATTCTTGTCTTCCCTGTCCATTAGATTACAAAATCCTTGAAAGAGAGGGCCTGGGTTCCACTGGATTATTTTATATTGATCCTGGTGCTTAGCGCGATGCCTGGCACCTAATAAATGCTTAATAAAATTTGAGTAAATCAGCAATAAAATAATAAATTTCTGGATGGTGAGCTGTATCCCCAGGTGAAGTCAACCCTATTGTCTGAGCTGGCCTTGGTTTAGATCAGTGTTTCCAGATCTCTTCCTCTTATTTATATCATTTTGCCCTGGGTACGCATCACTGTGTACTTTATCTTCTAGCAATGGAGTGGAGCACAATTAATGGCATTGGAGGTGGGGGAACCACTGGTGTCAATGGCCTTAACATTCATGAAAATGACATAATAGTCACTCTTCATGGGTGAGATATTCTGCGATTGCTGTTTGAGAAAATAATGATCCTTGTCATATATTTCCTCCAAATAAATCTGGTTTTAATACCAAAAGTCACTGTTTTCTTCACTTATGTTTATTTTCAGTCACTCAAACTGACACTTGCTGTCAATATCTCCTCACTGTAAGTGTAAGCAGAAGTAGTTAAAGAAAGCTGCATTGTTTTATTTTCGGGTTAGCAATTTTCCAAGGCCTACTGGCATGAGTGCTTAGCTCTAAAGAATTACATGTGTTTGCTTTGTTCTAAATTTAGTGCTAAACAGAATATAGCACAGCTTGAAGCCCTCAGAGCGAGACATTTTGAAATAACTGAAACCCCGGGTGAACCAATATCTCACTCAGAAATAAACAAATAAACACGTTTCTGGTTGGTATGCAGGAAGCACATTGATGAAAATCAGATTTTTCTCAAATGTTTTTGCGTTTTTTCAAACTCTCTTGGGGCTGTAAAACCCAAAGTCATCCAGCCCCTTACACCCCAGCTAGCGGCTTTTTGAAAATTGGAAGTCCAGGGTGGGGGACTCTGGGGATCAAACAGTGTTGGACGCTTCAGCTTCTATCAGGTTCTGACTTGGAATTTTCATCCTCAGTGTTCTCAGCCCTTCCCTCCACCCCTCTCCACTGCCAGGTGTTTTATTCTGAATGCCACCATGTTGCCTTCCCCATCTGCAAAATCTCCTTTAGCTCCCACCTCCCCTTAAGAACCCTCCTTGACTACTGGAGGCTTCCTCAAAGCCCTGCTGAGCAAAGGAGAATTAAATGGCCTAGCATTGCATGAATGAGATCATTTCAATGCCAGAAGGCTGCCGAAGCAGAAATCAAGAGTTGAAAGCTTCACTATTAATCAATCTTCAAAACTCTTTATTGAGCATTTACTTCGGCAGAACACTAAGCACTTAGGAGAGTTCAATTAAGCTGGTAATAGTTATGGTGTTAAGCACTTATTTTTTATGTTAAGCACTGTTCTGAGCACTGGGGTAGACGCAAATTAATCAGATCAGCATAGTCCCTGTCCTATGTGGGGCTTACAGTCTAAAAAGGAGGGAGAACAGCTATTTGATCCCCACTTTACAGTTGAGGAAACTGAGTCATAGAGAAGTTAAGTGACTTGCCCAAGGTCACACAGCCGGTAAGTGGAGCTGTGGGATTAGAGCCCAGGTTTTCTTACTCCCAGGCCCATGCTCTTTCCATTAGGCCATGCTGCTTCTCTGCTTCGTCTGGTAGATATTCCTGCCCTCAAGGAGCTCTCTACCTAACAGTCATTTTATTTTAGTCCATGCATTTAGTTATTGCTGTATATTACCAGAGTACTTGTTTCTACCGCAATCTAAATTCCAAATCTTTTGCCGCCAGATCATAAACTCCTCGAGGGCTGGGACCGTGTCTACCTACCCTACTGTTCTTTGCTATGTGCTTAATGCAGTCTTGGCACACAGTAAGCGCCTTATATACAGCACTGATTGAAAGGACTCATCTTCAGACATATTCAGATATGAAGGGAAGAAGTTCATTTAAGGTGTAACATTGCAGGATTTTAATATTTTGTAAGAAGTTGCTGCACATTTTTAATCAGTTGAGGATTTTTCCATCCAGGCATCTTCACACTTTAAATCTAATGTTTTTCCCCTCTTTGAACCTTGCAAAATATTTGCTGCAAAGATAAAATTAGACATAATGAAGCCTAAACGCAGGAATCAAACTAAAAACATAAATCCGAGTGTCTTACACATGGCTTTCCAGATTCAAAAGTCTTCAATAGGTCACTGTTCCATGAAGAGCCGTGTCCAGGGCAGCTTGGAAAAGCAATGGAATAACCTAACATCATTAGCCCACATAAAGACTCATGAATTTAGCACAAAATCAGAAATGTTGATATTGGCACCCCCTGGAAAAAAAATCAAAGTGCTTTCTCTCCCCTTGAAAATATTAGCCTTGAGTTTGTTTTCAGATCTTTACTGTGAAATTGCATTTGCTTTCAAAGTTTTCATGGCTCACTACTGTGGCATTATTGTTATGCAGGTCAGTGGGCCATTTAGGATCAGAAAATGTACTCACATTTATGGTTTTTTTTGAAACTTAAGATGACATTTGATGGGAAAAGGATCTTTTTCTAAGGAATTAATTCCTTCAAGAAGCAGATACTTAACATTATTTATTGAAATATGTCTCCATTTCTTTTTTGCCTCTCTGTCCCCATTTTTTAGAGTATTCTAAATAATGAGGTTGTTTCAGTGAAGAGCAGAGATGAAATCTTATTTTAATGGTACAGTGTTACCAGCTTATTTCCATTTGGGGGAATTCCCTGATTTAAAATGTATTTTGCCAAGGGTTTCGAAGGGTCTTGTAAGTACAAAGATCAGAAATCGCATGTGTAGTACAATATTTAAATTTGATCATTTCTTAAAGCTTTGTTCTCCCAAAGCTGATTTTCATTATTATTGATATTATTAGGATGAAATAAGAAGTTATTCATTAACAATACATAACTGCCTTATCAAACTCCAGCATAGGAAATATATGGAGAAGCTTTTTTCAAAACAAAGTATGCTTAGCTGGAAGAAAAGAATCATAATCTGGAACGAGGAATCATGAAACAGTGAATCCTAATGACATTTGCGGTTTATTCTTTCTATGGTCTGTTTTATGAGCAGATTGTATTGTATCTACCCCTAGGCTTAGCACAGTGCTTGGCAATAATGCTTAATAAAAATCACAGTTGTCATTATCGTTAGACAGCACATCCAGATCTTTGAACACTTCCATCAGCATCACTAAATGGTTAACCGGAATCACAAACAGTGAAATCCAGAACACGGTCAGCCTCTTAGCACTGACGCTATGCTTATCTTAATACAGCTGTGCTGGGTTGGCCATGTGAGGAGAATGAACCACAGTAGGATACCCAAATATCTTCAATATGTTGAGCTGAAACTGGGAAACTGAAATCAAAGAGGCCAAGGGATTCTTTCAAGGATTCAGGAAAACAAGGTCTCGGGCCATGTCGCACCTCAGCTGAATGCTGGGAGTCAATTGCAGTAGATAGATCAAGATGGCACCCTGCAATCCAAAAGGATGCAGTTCTTTTCAAGCAGAAGCCCCATGGGAATCAGGTGACAAGGGGAAAAGAGAAAGATTGCCAGTTTTTTTGAGGGTAGTCATCATTCCTACCAACTTTATTATATTGTACTCTCCCAAGAGCTTAGTACAGTGCTTTGCATACAGTAAGCACTCAGTAAATACCATTAATTGATTGATAAATTGAAAGCAATGCCAGGTACTCCAAAAAACCAGCATGGCAGCCCAACAAATGATGGTCTTATTGAGGGTCCCACATGGGCCTTTTCAAACATGCATGCACCCAGAGGTAAATTTCATGTTTAGTGACATCTTCTTCAAGGATAAAGCTCAACTGTTAACACACACACACACACACACACACACACACCACAGTCAGTCAGTCCATCCTCAGTAGTGTTGGAGTTATACTCTCTTAGTGCCCCTCATCTTAGGAAAAGGTCATTATGATGCAGGCACTTGACTGCAACTCCAAAGATGTGGAGACTCATTTCTTCTGAAGTAGGAACCTGTTAAAGCCAGATAGATGGTTCTTGTCAGAAGACAGTCTCTCACTCCCTATCAGCGTTTTAGTGAGCAGGTGCAATGGAAACAAGTGTTCTGGAAGAAATAAACGTCCTAGATTGTTAGATTTCCTGCCCCATAAAATATGGATCTGAGATATGGATTCAAGTAACCAAACTGCTCTCCTCTCCCTGTTACTGACTTTGAGACCTCTGCTTCTCAAACATATGTCTTTTCCAAACTAGCTGCTTCCGTAGCTACCCAGCAATTCCCTACCTACAAGCTCTGTTAATAGATTTCCAGATCATAGACCCGTCTGTACTAGTGTTTTGACATAAAGGCATCTGAGTTGAATTGTTTATGTTGAATGTTTGACTTTGTACACAAAGAGGCTGTCTACATATAAATCATTTTCACAAGCTGACATAGGTTTTGCATTCCTGCAAGGCCAATCTGGTTTCCAAGTAGTGTTGAACAAAGTGGAGTATGGACCCTGGTTCTTTTTTACTATGTCTGTCTAAATCACAATGAGGAGCTTATATACTACATAGACCAGAAATTTTAAAAAACCTAATTAAATATCAATCAATCCATCAGTGGTATTTATGGAGCACTTACTGGGTGTGCAGAGCACTGTACTAAGTGCTCAATAAATACAATTGATTGAATGAAGTGCATGGGAGAGGACAACAGAGCAAGGAAACAGGATCCTTGCCCTCGGTCAAAGGATTAACAAATTTTTTTTTTGTTTGGTCATATCTATTCTAGTAAATGATCTGGACAATTCAGGCCAAAAAGACATACGTTGACCTAAAATATCTGTCTAATTCAATTAAATGTATATTTTTGGAGCTAGTCAGTAAAAAACGGTCTCTAAGAACACATTCTCTGTGAAAAATTGCCAACAACATAGTGCAAAGCACCTGAAGGGTTAGGGTGGTATCTTATCTCTCTGGCTATATATACAACTCATTCGGCTGGTAATATACAAGTAAGCTCTTTGTGGGTTGGGATCCTGTCTACCAGTTGCATCAGTCTTCCCCAAGCACTTAGTGCGTCCTCTACAAATATCAAGCACTCAATAAATACCAATGATTGACTGAGGTAAAATTGCTTCACAACAACGAGAATTTCAATCCACCAATCTAACAACTTTTCCTAGGGTAAAGAACATTATACAGACATACCATTTTCTTTGCAAAAGATAATGTCATGGTGTGAAAATAACTTATATGTGATAGTCATTAAACATTTTGAATAGTTTTGTTCATCATAAAAAGCAACTCCATCATCTCCTCTTCCTCAATTTGCTGTAACTAGGGTTCCAGCTTTTCTTAGAAGTGAAACTTTGGGTCTTCTTATTTCCATGACAATCCACACTTAAGGTGCATTCAAACTCTCAGTCTGAGGTGGCCTTCCAATCCCCAGACATGGGTGGAGAAGGTTATAGGCTAAAGGAAAATATTTGCCGTGAACTGTATATGACATCAGAACATTAAGCAAGCAGGTAAATTGGCTATGTTTTCTAGGCTGCAGTATACTGGAACAAGGGGACTGATGATTTGCTTTAAGGGTCAGGAGTTTCTATTTGCTGCAGAGACAAACAGATCACCATCAGAGATTTATGAGGATTGGAGAAACTTAGTAGGAATGATATAGAGAAGTGACCAGGGCAGCAGAGTGAGGGGTGAATTGTAGTTTGGGGAGGTTGTAGACAGGAGACCAATGAGGAGGCTGAAATAGTAGTTTATCTGGGGTACGGCAAAGACCTAGACCAAGATGGTGATCATTTGGATGGAGAGAAAAGGGTGTAATCACAAAACGTTGTAGAAGAAAAACTGGCACAGAGAGTTGTTTTCTCAGCATTGATTCAGTGATGGTGAGCTGACTGAATTCCAGTACTCCTTTTACTAAAATCATACAATTATCATGATTATCAGTATTATTGTATGTAAGTGCTTAGTATATGTCAAGCACAGTTGAAGCACATGGGTAGTTACATGCTTATCAGGCTGGACCCAGTCCCTATCCCACATGGGGCTCATGGTCTAAGTAAAATCCCCAATTTACAAGTGAGAAAACTGAGGCCCAGAGAAGTTGTTTTATTAGCTAGCATTATTAAAGTCACAGCATTAGTAAGATCACATCTTCTCCAAGAGGTGTTCCCCAATTAAACCCTCTTTTCCCAGCTAGCTCTTTCTTCTGTGTTGTTTATGCACTTGGATTTGTGACCTTTGGACATTAGATATTTGACCACCCCCAACTTCACAGCACTTGGGTACATACCTTTAAATGATAAATTACTCTTTTATTCATATTAATGTCTGTCTCCCCCTCTGGACTGAAAGCACGTTATGGGCAGGGGATGTGTTTGTTAATTCTGTTGTACTTTCCCAAGTGTTTAGAAGCAGCATGGCTTAACGGAAAGAGCACGGGCTTGGGAGTCAGAGGTCATGGGTTTTAATCCTGGCTCCTTCACTTGACAGCTGTGTGACTTTGGGCAAGTCATTTAACTTCTCTGTGCCTCAGTTCCCTCATCTGCAAAATGGGGATTAAGACTGTGAGTCCCACGTGGGACAACCTGATTACCTTGTATCTACCCCAGTGCTTAGAACAGTGATTGGCACATAGTAAGGGCTTAACAAATACCAGCATGATAATGATTATTATTATTAGACAGTGCCCCGCACATAGTAAGCCCTCAATAAAAACCAATGATTAAGTGACTTGCCCAAGGTCACACAGAAGGCAACTGGCAGAATTAGGATTAAAATCCAGGATCTCTGATTCCCAGGCCCGATTGGTACTTCCCAAGCGCTTAGTACAGTGCTCTGTACATAGTAAGCACTCAATAAATATGATTGAATGAATGAATGATTAGGCCATGATGCTCCTTGTATCAATAGACAGACCTGTGGACAGTAAGCGCTCAATAAATAAGATTGAATGAATGAATGAATGAGCTTTAGTGCCATTTAGACCTCCTGAAAATCAGGTGCTTGAAAGGCAGGTCAGTGTCAGACCGCCATGTCGGGATGTCAGCATCAAGAACAAGATGCTGAAACCAACATCATGCTGTTGGCGTATTTGTAACATGAGGTCAGTCCATTCCTTGCTTCTCTTACCAGAATTTGTCCACCTATGCTGCAAAGGATAAGGTAATATAATACTGATAAAACAACAATAGCATATATAGCACATGCAGTCATCTGAAAACAAATTAAGTTGCTTTGCAGGCAGTATTGTTCTGACCTATGCTGTTTTCCCAGCGGGGAAGGAGCTGGTGTTCTTCCCTACAGTGGATCACCCTCTATGGGCCCCAGAGAGAGTCTGGGTGTGCTTGTTGAGTCTGCTTCTCAGTCTATATTGGAAATTGTCTGGCTCACCCAGTTAAAAAAAAAAGCAGATTATAATCCTCCTCCCAAGCCATTATCTGGCTGACAATGTGATAAACTGCTGTTTCTGAGGTCTTAGTGCTTTGTACACACACACACACACACACACACACACAAAGACACACACACACAGTAGCCATGTGGAATAAATACATTTGAATGAATAATAATAGTGGTAATAATAATAAAGGTGTTATTAATTAAACACTTCCAAAATGCCAAATCCTGTATTAGACGCTGGACTAGATGTAATGCAATCAGATCAGACAAAGGCATTTAATCCTCATGTTACAGGTTTTCTTTCTTTCTTTCTTTCTTTCTTTCTTTCTTTCTTTCTTTCTTTCTTTCTTTCTTTCTTTCTTTCTTTCTTTCCTTCCTTCCTTCCTTCTTTCTTTCATTCTTTTTTCCTTCCTTCCTTCCTTCCTTCCTTCCTTCCTTCCTTCCTTTCTTCCTTCCTTCTTTCTTTCATTCTTTTTTCTTTCCTTCCTTCCTTCCTTCCTTCCTTCCTTCCTTCCTTTCTTCTTTCTTTCATTCTTTTTTCTTTCCTTCCTTCCTTCCTTCCTTCCTTCCTTCCTTCCTTCCTTCCTTTCCTTCCTTCCTTCCTTCTTTCTTTCTTTCTTTCCTTCTTTCTTTCTTTCTTTCTTTCTTTCTTTCTTTCTTTCCTTCTTTCCTTTTAAATATTTAATCATCTATGTATTTTTCCATTCTCTTTACCCTTCCATAATTTATTCTGTGCCTCATTGTTGATATGGGACAAAATCACTAGCACAACAAGGATATGTCTTATTTGGAAACAACGTGTGGGTGTGTCCACCCCAGTTTGGTCTCATGTATGGATAAGCACCTCACTACCAATAACATCACTGACAAAAATAAAGGATAAATGCACACAACACAAATGCACACACACACACAACATGTACACACAACGTGGGGACACACCCAGTGTGTGTGTGTGTGTGTGTGTGTGTGTGCGTGTGTGTGTGTGTGCATGTGTGTGTGTGTGGCATCACTTTGAGATTCACATTTCAGGTCTTTACATTCAGAACTGGGTCAACTTTATTCAGCAGACCCTAACATTCTAAGACTATCAAAATGTATTTTCCATTGCCTTGTTGACGAATGCTTTGATCTCTTGTGGTTGTCTTCTGCCTTATATGCTGATTTTCTTGGTCTGGCAGTCTTTGGATATAAGTATTTCGATTCACTCAGTAAGTGGTTTTGTTGCACCCGGTAAGCACTCAATAAATACAACTTATTGATTGATTGATCGATTGCTTCGGGGACCTCCTCATTAAATTGCTAGCGTAATGCCCTAACCCCTTTGGAGTTCATTTCTACAGACAATAGCTGGTCCTGAAAGTCTTCCCTCTGTTTTTCTTTGGGTAGTTAGCTCACCCATTTGTTGTGAATTCTTGGTGACAAGCCATCTCTCTTGGATGATTACTTTACTAATGATATGTTTAGTAAGGAAAAGGGAGGGGAACTAGGGTATCCGTGATCACAAATATTTACATCTGTGAGGAAAGTATGGGGGGAAAATGACTACAGCTGCCTTTGAAAGTTAATGTTATTAAAATGTTCAACATGAAGTTTCTATTTTAAATAAAAACACTTGAAAGAAATGGTCAGGATTAACAGGCACTTAAATTGAAACCATGTTGGTTAGTAGGTAATAGAATGCTGGAGACAAACACTGACTTTAATAGAAAGGCATTCTTTGCCCAGAGTTATGCAGGTGGCCCTGTTTGGGCCACTGCTATTCAATTTTGTTTGGCTTTTTCAGAAACCAGAAGGAGGTAAAAAAACACCCACTTAAAGCCCCTGTTAAATGGTTTATTCCCTTCTTAAGCCTTGGTGTAGCTCAGTTTATTAAACCTCTGTGAAATATTAGTCTGTAAAATCAGTTGCTAATAAGCCACACATATGTGTGTTTTTGGGGATTATTTTGCAGTCCAAAATCTTGATTGGGCCAACATTAGGAAGAATAGAATGAGTGCACAATAGTTGTCCTTGTTAGAAGCCAAGGAAAGTGAGTTCACATCATTGTTTGGTCCGGAGATTGTTAGCAGAGATCTTGAGAATTCCCAGCTGGCATAACCACAGTCTGTGTTCCTGCTATCAATATTCTGGACATTTACAGTTGAACCATTGTCTTGGGTGGGTGTTTTCATGGCTTGGTGTGGGGATGGGGTGTGGCGGGAATGGGGGGGGGGGGGGATGGTCTATGCCAATTGTAAATAGAAATGTAATTCACATTTGTATTATGCTGTCCAGTTTGGGATTAACTGATATTTACTTCTGGGTATTCCAAACTTTGCTCAACAGTTAGGCTTCTTTACTATTGAATTTTACCTATTAAGCTAAATAATGATAATTGTGGTATTTATTAAGTGCTTACTGTGTGCCAAACACTCTAAGTGCTGGGGTAGATACAAGATAATCAGGTCGAACACAGTCCCTGCCCACATGGGGCTCACAGTCTAAATAGGAGGGAGAATGGCTATTGGATCCCAGTTTTATAGATGAGGAAACTGAGGCACAGAGAAGTTAAGCAGATATGTGGCACAACCTAGATTAGAACCCAGTTCCTCTAAATCCTAGCCCCAGGCTCTTTACATTGGGCCACACTGATTCCTCATTCCTAAATCAGTAACAGGGAATTTAAAAGGATTCCTCTTTTCCACGAGAAGCAGCGTGGCTTAGTGGAAAGAGCACGGGCTTGGGAGTCAGTGGTCATGTGTTCGAATCCCGGCTCTGCCACTTGTCAGCTGTGTGACTCTGGGCAAGTCACTTAGCTTCTCTGTGCCTCAGTTACTTCATCTGTAAAATGGGACTAAGACTGTGAGCCCCACATGGGACAGCCTAATAAGCTTGCATCTACCCCAGCACTTAGAACAGTGCTTGGCACCTAGTAAGTGCTTAACACATACCATTATCATTATGATTATTATTATTATTTTCAATTACTTGAGTCTGTGGCTCATGAAATATCATCTTTTAAGACTGACAACTGAAAACCCACCAAAACTCTCAGAAGAAAAGCAGCTATGCCCAGAATTAACTGCACCCTCACTGTCTAGTTTACACACCCACACACTCCTCCCTGACCCCTTCTAATACAATGTCTAGAGAAGTCACCTGAATTGTAAGCTCCTTGAGGACAGGATCATATCTGTTAATTTTATCATATGTCCCCAAGCACCAAGTAAGAGTTCGGTGGATATTGTTGATTGAATGATTGATGAATCTGAATGAGTGTTCAGACTTATCACCCCACTTAATACTACTACTACTATTACTCATAAAAGTGGTCTTTGTTGAGAGCTTACTATGTACTAGATACTATACTAAGCACTGGGATTGATAAAAGCAAATTGAGTTGGTCACAGTCTCTGTCACACATTTGGCTCACAGTCTTAATCCCCACAGTACAGATGAGGCAACTGAGACACAGTGAAGTGAAATGATTTTCCCAAGAGCACACAGCAGAAAAGCGGTGGAGCAGGGAGTAGAAATCATGTCCTTCTGACTCTCATGCCTATGTTCTATCCACTAGGCCACACTGCTTCTCTTCAGAGATGAAAGTGAAAAATGAATGTCTCTTTGGGGAGGAAAATTAGGAATAGGAACAGAACACAGGCTGAATGGCTCAGTAAGCCTCTGCTGCAGTAGAGACATTAAACACTGCAAGAGATAAATGACTTTAGCCAGGGCAGAAGTAAAGGAGACGACAGACGTGAATAAATGGAAAGGGAACCATTTACATTTATTGCAACCACACTGGAAATTTTTTCATCCAAGTGAGAGCCAGATTACAACTGCAGCTCTACCCAAAAGCTGTAGAAAGCCCTGGAAGACGAGGTTAAATCGGGACGGGGGATCTGGAGAAATTGAGGGCTTTCCTGGCTGAAGTGACGGGGAGTCGGCACCTACTTGAGAAGAAATTTTCCATGGGAATATTCTATATTTTCATCAACTCGGCTTGGGGAAAGCCTCACCTTTACCCCAACCTGTGTAGGGACTGTGGTGGCCAGATTTGGGGAATATTTTTGTAGTTGGGTACTTGCAGACCAGCCTCCTGGCCAACTCTGGAAACCGTGAGAGGGAATGGCAAGCCAGCTGAGAATGGTTTAGACTTGGATTTCCGCTGCTGGAGTTCTGCTTAGAATTTTGACTTTCAGCATGGGTCACCATTTAGACTCAGAGGCTTCAACTGAGAATCAGCATTTGTTGAGCCGGCCGAATGTGATCGTGGACAAATCGAGGGGCACAAAAGGTGCAGCGTGACATCACACCTATCACATCCGAGAACACCACCCCTCACTTTCAGCTACTAATTTGCAATAAGAAAGGGGCTTGCTGAAAATCCTTCTCTTGGCTGGTCGAAAGCAAGTATGCTAACGTTTGCGCCGCAGAGAAACCATGAAGATTCCACACATTTTTTGGTGTTGTTTTGTCCTGTGCAGACAGCCAGGGAGTCTCAGAAAAACCAGGAGCTTTCTCAGCTTTTTGAAAGTCAAGAATTATTTCCGAAAATGTCAATTATGCAATTCACTGAGTTTCCGTAAACCAGCACAATCCAAAATGCTCAGGACTGAGATCCATTTCAGATTTCAGAATATTTAGAAGAACTGACTGGGGTGCCTGAGGGTCTTGGGGTCCTATTTCTAAATGGGGTCAGAGTTCATGGTCAGAAACCAAAATCTAGTTGTTCCCCCTGTCCCTCATGGGGCTCCACAATCTATGGGGGAAAGAAACAGGCATAGATAATTAAGTGACTTGTCCAAGACCACAAAGCATGCAGGGGAAGTTGTCCAGAAGTAAAAACCAGATCTACTGACTCTCACACTGCTTTCCACTAGGCCACGTTACATCTATTCATCCCTCATCCCTTTTCTGTGCCGACAAGGAGGGTGGATCCACAGAACTCCAAACAGCTGGTTAGAAATGGTGACACCTGCAAGCTGAACTGAGGCCTTTTTCTCTTATGGAGAAGGGCAGGGAGGGGATAGAGGGCTTCACTGGAGCCTCAGGGACCTCTAGTGAGGCTATCAGTTGAGAAGAACTTCATTAGATCCAAATTTTTGAAACCCTTTGGCTTCTCATTCTATGTATACAAAAACGTTTTTCTTTATGTTATTAGATCGGGACAGCACTGAGGAATGTAACTGTTAGCACCACTGCACAAAAAACATGAATCGCTAGCCAGATATAGGAAACTTGTCTGATGAACAAAAAAGTTATAGAAAAGATATAACTATGTCCAAGTGGCCTTAGACAATTCACCACCAAACTATTGTACGAAAAATAATTGGAATTTATTGTGGGTTTTTCTGTTCATTTATCTTAAAATCTATTTACATTTAATCTTAACGCTAGCATTGCTGATCGTAATACAAGTAGCTTGCCACAGTGGGCTACAATGAATCTAGTTTGGGACTTTTTAAGAATGTGGGAAGGGAAGATTGTCGCTGATCTTAGATACACAAGGACAAAGATGAGCTCCCAGTAGTGCTAGTTTTATGAGAGATGCAGTGAGACAGGTTTAACCTTCCACCATCAATCAGAAACAAGCTTATGGGCTTTATCTTCCTCTCTGTATACTGAGATACTCTTACCAAGAAGGAATGAATTCTGTCTCAGTTCTAAGTCTTGTTTCTCACCTTCCGATCATTATGATCTCTATCTCCTACATTAGTGATTCCTTGTGTCTATAGTGTTTACTTCCTAAGTGCTTCTATGTATGTGCTTTCATTTTACCCTCCCATTTTTTTTTGTACTAAAGGTTTTATGGAGCAGCAGGCCAAATTGGTATATTAGACATGAAAATCTCTCATCAGGAGAGCTGAGGGGCTCTTTTAAATTGGACCATTCCAAATGCACTAACTTCATTTTGTCATGTATTTGGGAGAGTAAAATGCCTGGTAAATTCATTTCAATCTCCCACACTAAATTTTAAAACCTTCATTTGTGATGCAGGTAAGGGCAGGTTTTATTATTCACCTTGTTAGATGGAAGGAAACTGAGGTACAGAGTAACTAATGTCATACAGGCAGGGGCAAAGTCAAGATAAAAATCTAGGCCACCTGTCTTCCTGTTTAGTGCTCTCTGTATCAGATGCTAGACTCGGCCAATCAATCAATAAGTAGTATAGCTCAATCCATCAATAGCATTTCTTGAGTGCTTATTCTGTGCAGAGCAATTAATCAATCAATCAATCATATTTATTGAGCAGTTACTGTATGCAGAGCACTGTATTAATTGCTTGGGAGATTACAATATAATAATGTAATAGGCACAATCCCTGCCCACAGCAAGCTTACAGTCTAGAGGGGGAAACAGACGTTAATATAAAAAAATAAATTGCAGATATGTACTTAGTGCTGTGGGGCTGAGGGGTGGAGGGGGTAGTGAATAAAGGGAGCAAATCAGGGTGACGCAGAAGGGAGTAGGAGAAAAGGAAATGAGGGCTAAGTCAGGGAAGGCCTCTAGGAGATGTTCCTTCAGTAAGGCTTTGAAAGTGGGGAGAGTAAGTGTTTGTTGGATATGAAGAGGGAGGGCATTTGAGGACAGAGGCAGGTTGTGGGCAAGAGGTCAGTGGCAAGAAAGAAGAGATCGAGGTACAGTGACTAGCTTGGCATTAGAGGAGCAAAGTGGGAGGGCTGGGTTGTAGTAGGAGAGCAGTGAGATGAGGTAGGATGGGGGAAGGTGATTGAGTACTTCAAAGCCTATGGTAAGGAGCCTTTGTTTGATGCGGAGGTAGATGGGCAACCACTGGTGGTTCCTGAGGAGTTGGGAATCGTAGACCGAATGAACGTTTTAGTAGGAAAATGATTTAGGCGGCAGAGTGGAGTATGGAAGAACATACTCCTTAGCACTGGGGAGAGTATAATAGAGCAAGTTGACATCATCCTCAAAGAGCTTACAATGTAATAAGTGAATGCTCTTAACAGTAATAATAATACTTGTGGTCTTTGTTAAGCACTTACTGTGTGCCAATCGGGTCCCATATAGGGCTCACAATCTAAGCGAGAGGGAGAACCCACTAAGGTATTGAGTCCCCACCTTGCAAATTGTGACACAGAGACGTTAAGTGACCTGCCCAAAGTCACCCAGCATGCAAGTATCAGAGCAGGGATTAGAACCCAAATCCCCTGGCTTCCAGGCCCATGCTCTAATCACTAGGCAACACTGCTTCTCAATCGGAATCTTGCCAACTTTTCTGAGAGAAAAACAAGTTACTTTGGGGATGGAATGGACTGAAACAAAGAGACATTTGCCACGCACTTTCTGGTCTCCAAAACTACCAGCTTGTACTTTAACACAGGATTGCAAACAAGATGAAATGACGCCATTCTTGTTGCCAAAGTAGAATAAGCTGTGCCAGAGATCTAATCAGGTGGTGACAGGGAGGACTAGAAAAGATGTTTATGTACATGTAAAAGGTAGTACTCATAGTTCTTCATGCCAACTGCCTGCCTGAAACTTGAGTTTCAGGGGCAAGCAAAAATTCAAATGGTTTACATCACTCATAAATCTATAAAGCTTAGTGCAAGGAATTTAGTGACAATATATGATATAAAGACTGGATATGAAGATTTTTCATTAAAGGATTCGATGTATATTAGCCATTTACAACAACCTTATAGTTAAGATGGATGATTGGTGTGGTTAAAGAATGGCGGGATAGAAACTGACCCAGTAATAGAGAGTATACAGTTTTCTACATTGCACAATTCCCAGGAACACTGAGGGCTGGAAGCCATTTGGAGTCCCAGACAGAGATACTGGGAATGAAGGCTTAGTATTCTTCTTCTGAAGAATAATAAAATGATAATAATTAATGATGCTGCATGGTCCAATTTAACTCATCTCCCTGATAAGTGAAAATTCAAGCTTATTCAGTGATATTTAGCCAGGTTTCAGAAGACAAGATGTTTTCATGATGGCCAGGTTTTAAAAGGTTATGATTCATAATTAATGGGATTTTTTTTCTATTTGTGCCTTCAACTTTGACTTGAAGACTGGTCCCTACTAGCAAACTATCTGAAAAAAATCAGATCCGAAATTCACTTTGATCTCAATTGTAGGCATATTTCATGCAAAAGTGTTTTTTTGTTTGTTTTGGTGGGAGAAGACTAAACTGTCAGAGAATTTGATTTCGTGAACCAAACCCAAGCACTTGCTTGATAAAGAGAATAATAGATGTTGAATTACAGGGAAATTTTAGATGAACATACTATAGTAGACAAAATTGCATGGAGTTTGGTTTAAAAAAAACTAGCAAAAGCAACAAGTCCCAGCGCATAGACACTTCTGTAACAAACCGTCTCCCTAAGCTATGGTTTTGGTTCATTATTTTTAGCCCTCTGCGATCAGATCAAGGGCTGGGTATTTTTAATCCTATTGATTTGCATAAGTGTTCTTTGTTGAAGCTTTATGAAGACAGCGAGATACCATCTGAAACTCAGCGTCATTTCCTCTAGGTGGGAAAAGCTTCTCCAGTGGGCATATGGGAGAAATGACACCCTGTTCTACACAATCATGCTTGTGAAAACAATAATAATAATGAAAATAATAATGTTGGAATTTGTTAAGTGCTTACTATGTGTAGAGCACTGTTCTAAGCACTGGGGAGCTACAAGGTGATCAGGTTGTCCCACGTGGGGCCACAGTCTTAATCCCCGTTTTACAAATGAGGTAACTGAGGTTCAGAGCAGTGTGGCTCAGTGGAAAGAGCACAGGCTTTGGAGTCAGAGGTCATGGGTTCAAATCCCGGCTCCGCTAATTGTCAGCTGTGTGACTTTGGGCAAGTCACTTAACTTCTCTGTGCCTCAGTTCCCTCATCTGTAAAATGGTGATTAAGACGGTGAGCCCCATGTGGGACAACCTGATTGCCTTGCAACCTCCCCAGCGCTTAGAACAGTGCTTTGTACATAGTAAGCGCTTAATAAATGCCATCATCATCATCATCATCATCAGAGAAGTTAAGTGACTTGCCTAAGGTCACACAGCAGACATGTGGCAGAGCCAGGATTAGAACCCCTGACCTCTGACTACCAAGCCCATGCTCTTTCCACTGAGCCATGCTGCTTCTCTAATAGAGAATAGAGAAGCTGGTAAGCTCATTGTAGGCAGGAAGCATGCTTACTAACTCTGCTATAATGTACTCTCCAGAGCATTTACTACTCAATGCATGGCACACAGTAAGTGCACAATAAATACGATTGATTGATTGCTAGATTGATTAGAAGTTGGTGTCAGAATGGCATTCTGAGCTTCTGAGAAACTCTTCCAAGTCAACAGGCTGAGAACTTCATCCAAAATCCTTCAATCAGTCATGAGTAAATGACTAGAAGCTAATGACTGTGAATTGCTGTAAGACGGACTGAAATGTTGAAGGAGGGGGTTAGGAGAGAGGACAGAGGAAACAATGTGGCTTAGCGAAATCAGAGGAGTTGAGCCTGGGAGTCAGAGGAGTTGGGTTCTAAATCGATGTCCACCACATACTTGCTGTGTGACCTTGGGCAAGTCACTTAACTTCTCTGTGCCTCAGTTTCCTCATCTGCAAAATGGAGCTTCCATACTTGTTCTCCCTCCCAGTTAGACTGTGAACCCCATGTGGGACCTGATTGTCTTGTTTTACCCCAGGGCTCAGTACGGTGCTTGGCTCAGAGTAAGTACTTTAAAATACCACAATTATTACTAAATAGAGAGCACAGAAGAAACATTTTAAAGATACAAGAAAATGAACTGACAAGAGTGCCTGTCAGAGCAGAAACGCTGGGATCTCTGGAATAACAAGAGGTGGAAGGATTGTTGGTTCCATATTGTGTTTTTCAGTCATTCTCACATATACTGATTAGAATCTCAGTTAGTAGTATTGTCTTCAAATTCCTAAGATCAGCTATAGGTATATACAAACTCACACTTTCATAGGTTTCAATGTACTCGTTTTATACTATGAGTCTTACAAAGAAATAATCCTGGATAAACCATTAACACTCTCAAATGCGAGACCGTTCATTTTGCTTACCCTGCCACCAAACTGACAAATTTAGGTTGAAATTCAAATATCGCTGGGCCTGGCTTGGTTTCCAAGTGTGTGTGCCATCAGGATGTATTTTACATTGTTAATCAGAAGAATAGCTACACAGTTCCTGAAAGAAGTCTTCTCTGACTGACCTCTCATCTCTCAACAATATTAGCAGTCTCTTCTGCATCACTTGTGCCTTTATTTCCATAACCTGTAAAAACTGTGATACTCACCTCATCCACAGAGCTCTTATTTACAGATCCTCATACTCTGTTGCTGCTCCTATCTGCAATTTATTTTATTGTCTGTCTTCCCCACAAGATTATAAGCTCCTTGTGGACAGGGATTGCATCTACCAACCATATAATGCTCTCCAAGTGCTTAGTACAGTGCTCTGCACCCAATAATTACCATTTCTGAATTGATTATTTGAAGTCTAGTTGTCTTCCAAAGGAATCTTCCTCTGAGGTATATCTCAGATCATCTTATTAGGGTCATGATACTTCAACCAAAGTAGGGAAAAGAAAGGGAAAGAGGGTGAAAAGGGATGGGGTGGAATGAAAATCCCCCCCACCCCAAAACACAACACTCAAAAAGTTCAGTTCAGAGATTATAAACTTGTCCCAAGATCAATTTAAATTGAACATGATGGAACAGACTATTTTTCTACTTTGCCCTTTGGAGTCCTCATCCCTTCAAAAGCCATCTAGTTAGACCCTGACTCTGTATTTCTTTTGCAAGTATCGTAGAACATGACATTTGTACTTTGTAATATTCTTCCAAAAAGAAGGATGTAGGGGAAGAGGTCCATGCATGGGAAGAACAGGTAGAGGATCTTGAGAACAGGGAGACTCCAGAGCATGGAACAATAGATCCTGAGAGAGGCTGCTGCTATATATTACATTCCATCAGATTAAAAACCTAATGAGAGGAATTTTATTTTCACCTTGAGTTATCCTTTGGATCATTCTTGCATCTGGAAAAGTGATGGAAAGAATGTTTTGTTGATATGTTTTTAATCCAGTATTTCAGATGTTTTGAAACACTTGAAACATTTTGCTTTTCTTTCTGAAGATAAGTGTTTGCCATTGTATTTGATTTACGAAGTTCCATGAAAACGCTCCATAAATTCTGCAACACGGCATTCCTATTCTTCCTGAGACTCATTAAGGGAAGATTCAGTTCTTTAAGGTTAGAATCTAATTTTAAATTAAGGTTGATTTTCCTGGATAAAATAATTGTACAACTCTTCTTTGGAGGTAAAGCTATTCCCTCTCCCTGCCAACCCAAGTCTTCCTTCTGCTGCCTTCTTCCTGACTGAGTTAATTTAATCTTTATGGGTAATATTGCTTGAGAACATAATAAAATGGAGTGTGACAGATCACAACATTGCATTTTCCATTTTCACCTATCCAGGCAAGTGTATTTCTCTTGGTTCCTGGCTCCTCTCTGCAACAGGAGGTTTTCCTCCACTGAGAGGGTGAGTAATGAGGACTTGCATAAATCAATCAGTCAATCAATGGTATTTATTGAACACGTCCTGTACGCAGAGCACTGTACTATGTGCTTGAGAAAGTACAATAGGTTATTTTAATGTCTGTGTCCCACACTAGACTGTAAACTCTTTCAGGGCAGGAATTGTGTCTATTTATTGTATTGTCCTCACCCAAGTGTTTTGTACAGTAAGCATTCATTACATACCATTGATTGGTAGATTGATTGATATAATAACAAGTAGATATCATCCTTTACATTTCTCATCTCCTCAACAAATTTTGGGTGCTCATCTCCTTCATCCCTAACATAATAGCTTGCTTCTCTTGTTCCACCAGGCTGCAATCTGCCGAACTTGGAGTTTTTGTGGAAGACAGGGGTCTCTCTAGTCTCACTTAAAGCCATCTTTTCTTCTTGCTGATGTACAGGGGAATATTGTTTGATGAAAGAGTTAGATGAGTGAGGAGGTGAAGAGGAGGGCGTGGAAGGAATGCAATACTGTAAACTCCTCAAGGGCTGGGATGGTGGCTTCTAGCTCTATATTATCTCAAGTGCTTAGTATGTACTCTGTACACACAGTAGGCCCTCAACAAATGCTACTGAGAAAGAGAACCAATCAATCTCCTCTGTCTCACCTATCCTTAGCCATGAGCATCCTCTTTCCCTTAAGAAGACCTCCTCAGTAAAGTAGTTGATCTGAAATTTCTTCCCTTGAGTAACAGAGGTAGGAAATTGTGTTTCCAGGAAAAGGAAATCTTAAGCAACACCTTTAGAGGAGATAAGCAGGAAAACAGCAAACGAACAGGCCCTCCAGCAATGTGGCTGGATGTCAGCAGGAGCTGTTTTGAAGCCTGTGAAGATGTGACTAGCTAAACTGGGAAACTCAGAGCCAAAATCCACCTGGGATTCCAAAAGATAACAGGCCAGCTGGCTACTTAGGTGCTTTTTCTTGTCAGGAGTAAATATCTGCCTGCAGGCTTCAAACTCCAATCTACCCACTATTTCTTTGTGGCTTGTAATTATTTTCCACCCACCACAACTGAATGTTATTCTCTTTTCTTTTAGAAGGATGGTATCATTTAGTAGTTTTATCCTAGGAAATTCCACATGAGAGGATCTAGGATATTAGGACCCCGTTCTGTGTTTTCCATGACAAGTCACTGTTCCAACCCCCAATCTTCATCTGTCCTAACTGATGGATGAACACGTTCTGTATGTTTTCCTCCCTATTCCTGTTGCCAGGCAACAACAGAACCTTACCATGACAACCATCATCAGAGCACCTGGTCTTTGCCCCTTCATGGCAACCAAATCTGTGACAGTTGTCCTCTTTCCCTTTCAGTGGTTTTGTGGGTATATCACCTTGAAGTTCATTATTGACATTAACAACCCAGTGGCATTTTGAAAAATAAAAAGTCATCCTCCTTGCCCAGATTTGAGTATTCAGTTGGAACCTTCTGATCACAGGAAAATTTTCATTCTTCAAAGGGGATGCAGACTTCCTATAAAAGATAACATACCATTACTTAAATATCTATCTTCCCTGGGAAGACTGTGGACTCCTGACTGTAAGCTCCTCTCTAGACTGTAAGTTCCTTGTGGACAGGGAACATGTCTACCAACTCTGTTATTTTGTACTCTCCTGAGTGCTTAGTACCGTGCTTTGCACAAAATACATACTCAATAAATATCTTTCTTACTAACATTAACATTATTTGGGGAAATTATGGTGCTGATGGTCCATGAGCATTGCCACTTTCCCATTTTAAGTTTTCTGTTGAATTTGGAGTCATTAAGATAATGGTAATAATAGGGGAGATGGGGAGACAGTTGTCTTCCAAAATTCCATAAAGATTTTAGGAATGATGATGACAATAATGATAATGATAATAATAATAATAATAATGAATAATACTGCTTTAGCACTTACTGTTTGCAGAGCACTATATTAAGCACTTGGGAAAGTACAATACAATAGAGTTGGTAGACAAAGTCCCTGCCCACAAGGAGCTTTCCATTTACAAGTGTAGACAGACATGAAAATTCCCTTTAAAAATTTGAGAAATTCAACTTTCTCCTAATTGGCAGTGCTGATGATCAGTTCAATTACCTAATATTTTAACACCTTTCCAAGGGAAAGCAACTACTAAATTTTAAGAAACTTTCCCATCTTCCTGATTCCCCTGCTCTGGGCACTGGTCTGTATATACTGTTTGGCTCCAAGGTTCTTATTTTTTATTCCAGTTCCTCTTTCAAGCATAGCTCAGGCAGGGCCAATACCCTATTCTCTCAGGTTTCCAAATAGTTCAGGGTGACATCTGCCCATCACCAGAAAAGCCGCCGGGAAGAAGGGAATGCATTGTCGAGTTGCCGTGCAGAGGGTAGATCATCCATTACAGCTTGAGTTTTGTTTTGTTTTGTAGGGATCCAGGTGTCCAACCTTTTTATCACACAAAACAACATGACTAAATACAGGCGTGTTGGCAGACAAGATGGCACAATGGGCAGCGTGCCCATCTGATGGTAAAGCCTGCTATTGAAATAGCACTTGAAAGGATAGCATAACACATCAGGAATTCTCCTTCAGTCCACAAACACCTGAGACCATCTGCACGTGCAGGAGAATCAGAAATTTGGGAAATATTGGAGGGATCCTGGTTTGGGAAAGCATGGAAGGAGTCCTCCATGATTTGTTTTCTTGGTAAATCCTTGTTTGGAACAGGGAGGCAGAATTCTGCAGAACTCAAATCCACCAGCTGCAGTCTAGGGGTAGAACTCTGACAAACCTCCACAGAAAATATCAAGGAAGCAACATGAGAGCACAGGACTGGGAGTCAGGAGACCTGGGTTCTCATCCCATTTCCACCACCTCTCTGCTGTGTGATCTTGGGCAAGTCATTTAACTTCTCTGGACCTCTTTTTCCTCATCTGGAAAATGGGGATTAAATGTCTGCCTTCTTTCTCTCTTATACTGTGAGTTCCATGTGAGATTTCACCCTCAATCAACACCGTGCTTACACACGAGCCCATTTTCTTCTGACATTTTATTGTACCCAGACAGGCACATTTTGTCAGAAGAACTTTCTCTAATTCCTCACTGTTGTTCTACCAAAAATGCATATGAAATCACGAGTATCTAACCTTTAGCTTCCCTTTAGCTTCCCTCCCCTTCACCTACACCAGACCACCACTCTCCCCACCTTCAAAGCTTTATTACAGACACATTTCCTCCAAGAGGCATTCTCTAAGCCCTCTTTTCCTGCACCCTCTCCCTTATGCGTTGTCTATGCACTTGCATCTGTGACTTTTGGTCATTTGATATTCACCTACCCTCAGCTCCGCAGCACTTATATACATTATCTATAAATTACATATTATAAATTATTTATATATACTAAAGTCTGTCACCCCCTCTAGACTGTAAGCTCATTATGTGCAGGGAACATATCTGCCTACTCTGTGGTATTGTACAGTGCTTTGTGCTTAGTACAGTGCTTTGTACACAGTAAGTTCTCAGTGAATACCAGTGATGCTGTTGATCGATGATGAGTATAACAGCACTGGTTGTTGTCTTGTGAATCACTTGTACTTGTGATTCACAAGTGAATCACTTGTGAATCAAAGAGCTTGCTTATTTCCCTTCAAAACAGAACATTCTTGTGTTCCTTTGTAAAATGTGACAGTATAAGCAAAACGATCTCCAAGTTGACTAGGAACAATAATGACTGCTCACTAAAGCCTAATAGAAATGCTCACTCTCTTTTTTTTATTGTCGTGTCATCTTTAAGCCAAAATGTATTTATTCCTATGCTTCCATTATGCCAGGCATACTATTTCTCCTACTTTATTTCCTAACTCCATCCTAATTTAGTAGTATTTATTAAGGGCCCACCCTGGTATTGTATTGTACTAGAGAAGCAGCGTGACCTAGTGGAAAGGGCCTGGGAGTCCGAAATCCTGGGTTCTAATGCCAGCTCTGCCACATGTCTGCTGTGTGACCTTGAGCAAGTCACTACACTTGTCTGTGCCTCAGTTACCCCATCTGTAAAATGGAGGTTAAATCCTACTCCCTCCACTTAGACTGTGAGCCCCATGTGGGTCAGGGACTGTGTCTACCCTGGTTGTCTACCCCAGTGCTTAGAACAGTGCTTGGCACATAGTAAGGGCTTAACAACTACCATTATTATTAGGTGTTGAACAAAGCAAATTAGGAAGACACAGCCCCTGCCCTCTGGAAACTAGCCATCTATGTAGACAGCCACATCACCCACAGGTAGAAGAATGAACTGTTCCTTATATCTATTCTATAGCATGATAAGCCATTTTAGGGGTGAACAAAATTCATTAACTAGGAGTAACCCATTTTAGGGGCTTTCAGGTAGGGAAGTCAGGACCGGGAGTCAGAAGACCTGGGTTCTAATCCTGGCTGCTCCACTTTTTTGGGTCTTTGTTGAGCATTCACTGTGTCAAACACTGTTTCAAGCACAGAGGTAGATACAAATTAATTAGGTTGGACCTAATCCTTGTCCTATCTTAGTAGGAGGGAGAACAGGTGAACTGAGGCACCGAGAAATTAAGTGACTTGCCCAAAGATGTGCAGCAAGCAATTGGCAGAGTTAGGATTAGAATCTGATGCCCAGGCCAGTGTTCTTTTCACTAGGACATACTGCTTCTTCCCCGGAGGATGTCATAAAGCTGAGAGAGAAGAGAGAAAGTGTGAGGTAAACATAATTGGGAAAAATAATGTAAATTATGACCACGGGTTGTTGGGGTAAGAGTTATCAGGCATGATCTAGAAGATACACGGAAGAGATGTTGACAACTCTTTTACATTACTAGTTAAATGCAAGCTCGAGACTGTAGGCTCACTGTGGTCAGGGAATGTGTCTATTATTGCATTATACCCTCCCAAGCGCTTGGTACACTGCTCTGCACACAGTAAATGCTCAATAAATATGACTGACTGAATGATTGAATGAATGTTCAGCAGTAGCAGCCAAAAAGGTCAACCAGTTATTGGAAAACAAAACCCAAAGTAGAGTTTTGCTGTCATATTAACTTGAATATTCCTGCATCTGGGGTATTGTGGGCAGTTTCTTGGAAAGAATCAAGTGGAGCTAGAGAAGTCACAGGGAAAGAGAATTACAACCGGAATACAATGCAAACTTGTACTGGGAGTTATCAGTATTGGATAAGAAATAAGAAAATACAAGGGGTGACTGGTATTAGGTGAGGAGAGCCCCAGAGGCAGGGTTCTGAAAGAATGAAAAAAAACCCCACAATAACAGAGTAAGCCTAATATTAAGTTTGGAAGAGGAAGTCAAAAAAAAGTACAGACAGGGAAATGGGAAATGAGTACTAGAATTTAGAGAAAAACATCAATATGAGTGAAATAGTAACAGTGATGGGGGTCTCCCAACTGAAGAAACAGATAAACCTCCCTTCTGAGATTTCACGATCAAGAACTTATACAGAGGAATTGATTATAGCGCTGGCGGTTTGGGCAGCAGCACAGACTGTCTCTTCAAGTCATGTTCCAGCTGGGGCACAGAGTGCAATGAGTAAGAAGACAGGTAGGGCTGAAGCACATGACAAGGCACATGTGAAATCTTAGCTCACATTAGCCAGTGTCAATGAGAACCAGGACTGGAATCCAGGTCTCCTGGTTCCCAAAGCAGTGCGCTTGCCACTAGCCCAAGAGCAGGACTCACAGAGAAAATAACAGCCCCAAGTTTAAAGTAAGGCAGGGTAAGTAGAGAAGACAAGTATCCTTTTAATTGATGACAGCTGGCAGTGATAGGGAGGTTTCCACTGATATTGGTAGTGCCTGGGTATGATGTTTCAATTGGAGGTAGAACTGAGGCCAATTGCCTGAGAGTCCATTACCCAGAGGCCTCATTTCCCAGGAGGAAAAGGGCTGTGTTTCCCAGAATCACCTGGAAAGCAGAGTCAATCAAGCTGGGTGGAGCCCTTTAAATTGAACAGGTGGGACTTTTCTCTCTTGCTGAGTTAGTGCTGTTATGTGCCCTTACTGCTGTTAAGCAGTGTGCTAATAATCTGATCCAATGAAACTCTTCTCTGATGCAATGCTCACCATTTGCCCGTGCTGTGGAAGATCCTGTTATGTGTTGTTTGTGAGTGCATCTTTTAAAACTTTATCTAGTTGAAGAATTGCACCTAGGAGCTTGGGTCAACAGAGATTTGGGCATGTGGTTATTTGAATATGGCTTAACTTATCCATTCTTTGTGTATATCAAGTTAAAACTTCGGTGCCTCAGTTCTGAATATCTAGTAGTACCCTGAGTTTCTCTCAGTCTCCTATTCTGTTAACCTACCAGCCTAACTGTCTCTGACTAAAATATTGATAATGATATTAGCTATCTCAGGGCTAGTAAGTGGCAAGAATGGGAGCAGAGTCTTTTAACTGGGAATGGTTGTATTAAGAAGAACCCTGCAATTCAGTTATCACTTTACCCAGTTTTCTCATCTGCAATGAGGCTGGTGTCCTCTGCCATCTTTGGTGCTGCTGTTGTAGTAAACAGAGAACATATAGTTTCTTTAAGTGAGTAAAAGTCTGTAGCTTGGCAGGAGTCAATATATCTGGGGTGTCTCACCCCTTTTAAAGCACATTTTTCTATTCAATCTACTGTTACCTGAGACAGGCTCTAGTTGGTGCGGTTATTGAACAGCTCTTGGTCTAATCTATTTATATTGCTTCACTGAAATGTTGTATAAATAAGCACATGCATTGATATGCCCATTTTATTTTCATCTCTGAAACCAATGATGACCCTAATCTTCCTTTGCAGAAAAAACAGAATGACCTGGGATAAAAACTATAATCTTCAACCTTCTAGCTTCAGTGTCTGCTACCAGTTTTCCTTCAGTCCCTAACCGTCATTTTCCCAAGCTGGCTATTCATACTTCTTCCTTACCTGCTACAAAGGGAAGGCAGGAGTTTTTGCTTAAGTTACCATCAGCTTTTCCTCCAGGTGGAAAGCCAACAAGCAGGTTAATCTCTATAGTTCTGAAGGAGGATAAACTCCATACTATAAACTTGTTGGGGGCAGTGATTCATTCATTTATTCACTCATATTGAGCGCTTACTGTGTGCAGAACACTGTACTATGTGTTTGGAAAGTACAATTTAGCAACAAAGAGACAATCCCTGCCCACAATGGGCTCATAGTCTAGCAGGGGGGAGACAGACATTAAAACAAGTAACTAGGTGTCAGTAACATCATTAATAAATAAAATTATAGTAATATACACATCATTAATAAAAATAAATAAAACTATATGTTTACCAACTCTTATGGTACCTTCCAAAGTGCCTAGTGCAGTTTTCAGCACTCAATAACTACCATTAATGGTGATGAGTGGGAAAGCCCTTTGAAAATCTTGAAACCCTGTGCTTGGAACTGGAGCACTTTGGGCTATCAGTCTACCCACCTTCAAAGCTTTACTGAAGCCACATCTCCTTGTTTTGTTTTGTTGTCTGTCTCCCTCTTCTAGACTGTGAGCACATTGTTGGATAGAGATTGTCTCTATCTGTTGCTGAATTGTACTTTCCAATCTCTTACTACAGTGCTCTGCACACAGTAAGTGCTCAATAAATGACTGAATGAATCTTATCCAAGAGACCTTTCCTAAGCCCTTATGTTATCATCTTCCACTCCCTTCTGCATCACCCTCACACTTGGACAATGCTAAATGCTTAGTACAGTGCTCTGCACACAGTAAGCACTTAATGCGAGTGAATGAATGAATTTGCACCCTTTATTCATCGCTTCCTCGGCTCCAAAGCATTTATGTACATCTGTAATTTATATTAATGTCTGTCTCCCCCTCTAGACTGTGGGCTTGTTGTGGGAGGGGGACGTATTTACCAACTCTGTTATGTTGTACTCTTCCAATTGCTTAGTTCAGTGCTCTGCATACAGTTGGCACTCAATATGACTGATTGAGGGACGTCCCAGAGATTCGGGTAAGTAATTTGAAACCCAAAGCCTGTGATTTCCCTTGCTTCCACTACAAATTTGCTTTCCCCCTCAGTCCTATGTTAACTATTTAATAATAATAATGATAATGATGGCATTTGTTAAGCACTTACTATGTGTCTAGCACTGTTCTGAGCGCAGGGGTAGATGCAAGGTAATCAGGTTGTCCCACATGGGGCTCAGTCTTCATCCCCATTTTACAGATGAGGTAACTATGGTATAGAGAAGTCAAGTGACTGGCCCAAAGTCACACAGCTAATCAGTGGCAGAGCCTGGATTAGAACCCATGACCTCTGACACCCAAGCCTGCGCTCTTTCCAGTAAGCCACGGTGCTTCTCAACAGAGGCAGGAGTTACAACAGGCAGACCCTTTGCCAAGATGCCAGCATGACCCAGTGGAAAAAACACAGGCCTGAGAGTCAGGAGACTTGGGTTCTAATCCCGACTCTGCCATATGCTTGCTGTGTGATCTTTCAGAAAATAACTCAGTATCTCTGGGCCTTAGTTTCCTCATCTATAACATAAACATGAGTTCCATTTAAGACAGGCTGTTTCAGAACTGATGAGCTTGTATATAACCTAGCACTTGGCACACAGTGAGTTCTTAATACCACCCAATTAACACTAAGTGACTATGGGGGGAAAAATGTTCATTTAATTTCATCATTAAATAACTACCATATAAATGTGTAGTGATTATTAATAATCAAGCCAATTCCATATTGTGTGGCTCTTTTGTTGGTCCTTGATTTTAACGTGTAATTAATTTTCCATTTCTACTGAAGTCTGTTAGTAGTATTCAAGGCATTTCTTATTGGATTGAAGCTTGATAATGCTTGTCATTGTGGGCATGACACAAAACCCTGGTCTCATGGTGAGCATGTGATATTCCTTAAGAGGAAATGGTAAAATTGTCTGACTTGAAAATTGCTCTCTAACCAGATGTTTTGTATGTAAGATGAAACATTTTTCATGAAATGGAGCTCCACATCACTCCAGCACAAGAACAATGTGCTTTTTTTTTGGCTTTGTTCCCTTTCTCATTGAGAATTCTGGGTGTTAAAATTGGGAACAGAGAGGACCATGGCAACAAACTGGTTTCTCTCTTTACCAACTCCCCTTCCCCCCTTGGAAACTCGAGGGTTTTCTGCCATACGTGTGAGAGAGGTACATGACTATGTTCAGCTGGGCCCATCATGAGGTAATTTGATAGAAAAATATGGGAAGACATGGTGTAAGCCAAAGCTTTCAGAAATAAAAGCCTAGCAATAAAATGAGAAAAGACAGCATTGATTGCAGATCAAGGCAAGAGTCTGAACCATTATTTATCTCAATGGCTTAAAGATGTTTTACATGCCCAAGAATCATGTTAAATGCAGTGCTACATTAACTTCTACAGTAGATTCTAGACAGCAGAAAGATCTCTTGTTTTTTCTCAATGTTTGTTTCCATTTTCTATCCTGTTGTCCGGTTAGCAGCTTGATGGCTTCTCATCTGTCAGATTTAAGACAAACAAATGGTGTTCCTGCCACTTAGATACATTTTTCCTGGGTTTGATGGGATATGAGTCAAATCGTCTCCCCTACAACTTAGGAAACTATGCCTTTAACCGAGAAGTCAAAAACAAGTCCTTGATACAGCCAGGCCTAGGTTAGAGGATAGAGTAAGCTTTTTCTGAATAACCTTGATTGAGTGAGTTAAGCTTACTGTGATCAGGGAGTGTATTTACCAGCTGTGTTATAGTGTACTTCCCCGAGTGCTTAGTACAGTACTCTGCATGCAGTAAGCACTCATTCAGTATGATTGATTCATTCTTTGTGCGGGTTTCTTAGAGACAATAATGCTGGGCTCCCAAATACATGCTCAAGGAGGATTCATTTTGGCTGTAAAGGCTAGAGCTGAACAAGATATTGTCCCAAGTCAGTGCTGTGTCCCATTGGGCTATCCTACAGCAATCACCACAGGTGTCAACACCCTCAGTAGGGGTGGCCCTGCCGCTGACGGTATATTTTGTTCCAATTAGCTGGGTACAAAGAAAGAATTCAGCTGGACACTTAAACACTAATACCTTCTACTTCTTGACACTGGTCCTGCCAGCATATTTTTTGTGCCTTCTGCAGAACAAGGCTTCCAGGGGAAACAGTCACCTTTTCTCTCCAGAAAGAGATTTCCTCTTCCGTCAGATCCTTCCAGTGGGCAGCTTGGTGGTCAGGATTCTCGAAGAACAGTGAACCAGAACCCACGGGAAATGGTTTGGGGTAGGAGAGATTTCCTCCAGAGTTCTGAATGAGCGGAAGGTAACTGAAGAGGATGGGGACCCTGCTCAGCTTTGGTAAACTGCATTTGTTATGAAGCCAGGAAAATGTAGGCAAGGATTTCCATCACGTGGGAAAAGGAAACTCGGAGGATGCCTTTTTTTCCCTCCTTTCTTTTTACTTGCAAACTAGTGTACTTATTTTGGCTGGCTTTCAGGGAGAAAGAGGGGAGCATAAGTTTGAATGGTCCAGGACAAAAACTGAGAAGCAGTGTAGCCTGGTGGAAGGAGTGTGGGCCTTGGAGTAAGAAGAACCTGGGGTCTAATCCCATCTCTGCCACTTGTCTGCTGTGTGACCTTGGGCAAGTCACTTATCTGTGCCTGTTACTACATTTGTAAAATTGGGATAAAGATTGGGAGCCCCATGTGGAACAGGGACTGTGTCTAACCTGATAAGCTTCTATCTACCCCAGCCCTTAGTTGAGTGCCTGGACATATTAAGTGCTTAACGAATGCCTTAAAAAAAAACTGGACTTTCAAGTTGGCTTGCAGAATAGGAAGCAGGTGTGTGACTCCCACCTCTAAAGTCTGGACATTTTTTTTTGCCTGGCACGGGGCAGAGTGAAAAAGAGCTGTGCAAAGGATAGTTTTCTTTGAAGAAATGATTTGTATACTCAACTTTTCCCTCCTGTTGCTTTGATTTCAACAGGTGTTTCACAATCTATACCCCAGCTTGCCCAGAGCTTAGAGTAGCACTAATCTTTGCTTTTACAAATGGGTCTTTTGTGCTGCCTGCTGCATGTGAATTTGCTAGTGCTCGGTCCTTTATTTTTATTATTTTTTTTAAAACGAATAATGACTACAAATGGGGGGGGGAGAGAATCATCACCTCTGGTTAGCTGATTGTGATGACATCGTTTGTTTAGTTTAGATGATACAGTAGTCAAGGGATGTGATGAGGGGCTGGGCCCCCTCATAAGGAAATAATGTGCTTATGTGACCAAGGGCTAAGTATGAGACAGACCACAAAGTATCTGCTACCGGAACAATGAAAAGTTTATTGGTATAGAGACCTTGAATCTCAGGTGCAGTGAAAGAGAATAGGCCCTCATTGTTAGGGCAGGATCAGAACTCTGCTTTGTTCATTTTTTTCCCTTGGCACTACAATAATGATATCTTGTCAATCTTGAGACATGCTGGCAAAGATCTTAACCACTGATGGATATTTAGCCAGTGAATGTTCTAAAATGGCTTGTTCCTGTTGATGGGTGTCTTTGTAGAATCCTCTAATGGGTATATAAGTAACTTCACTGGTGACCACGTTTCATGGAATCTGGTTTAACCCCTAGTTTGCTCATCATCATTTATTGCACACAGTACAAAGCACTGCGTTAAACACCCCAAAATGAGACATACCATTACGACCCTCAGTTCACAATTTATTGGGGAACTGTGATAGATACTATTCACGGAAGGGGATCAGGAGGGAACATGAAGTAATATAACATGTATTGGGATGGAGTCAAGTAATTGCACAGAAATGCTGGGTGTCAGTATGAAATATTTGAAGTGCCAGGGGGTGGCAGCTGGGTTTGTGTGATGGGGCGGTTAAAAATTCATCAGGGAACACTTCCTGAGGGAGTTTGGGTTTTTAAAGAGCTTCAATATTCAGACTAGAACTTAGCCTTATCTTAGTATTTACAGCGTTTATTAAGCACTTACTATGAGCAGAGCACTGTACTAAGAACTGGGAAAGAGTACACAAGTGGGAATTACTTGGAGTCAAAAAGGGCTCACAGTCTTGGGTGGAAAATAAGCAGAGCTGCCCAATTTTTTTTATTTTTACTTTGAAAAGCTGACAGGTTAAATGGGGGTCTGACTCAGGGAACTTTGATTCACCCATTTTTTTTTTTGACTAGTGAGAAAACAAGAGTCACCAAGTTGACGTTCATCTCCCATCAATCCCAGTAACATAAAATAATATCCTGCTGGGCACTTTAGTAGATAGTGATCCAATGGGCTAAGCTTCAGACTTAGAATAGCAGTATGGTTTTCCTGCTGTATGAGGCTTTGACTTTATTTTTATACACTCCCTAATAAAGTTATGAAAAAGCAAATGACATAGAGATCTTGAAATAAAAACCGCCATTTCAAGGTGACATCTCCATTTTCTCACTGCCTTTCTTCCTAGGGCAGTTATGCTTTGCATCATTTCAAAGTTGAGGTTCATGACCTATTTTAGGTGGGTTTGAGTCAACCTCCAGTGTCTGAGCCTGGGCCAGGGTAGACTGCACTTAAACACTGGCTACTTTTCACTTCTATCTTAGATGCTCTTCTGATGTCCCTACAGACCCTGGTCTATCAATTAATCAATAATAGACATGTAGCATCCTTAACTTTGTCTACTAAGCCATCGTTGACCTCTGGTCCATTAATTTATCCAAACTTCTTTTGAGCCTGGTGATACTGACCCATGCAACTTTTTGTTAACAAATTCCATGTGCTTTCTAACTCCTGGACGAAACTCTTTCCTCATGCTAGTTTAGAACCTGTCACCTTCAAGCTTGATATTTACCTTCAAGCTAAGTACATATCCACAAATGTATTCTTACTCCCCTTCTAGACTGTAAGCTCCTTGTGGGCAGGGACTGTGTCTACCAGCTCTGTTGTATTGTCCTCTCCTAAGAATTCAGTGCAGTTCTCTGCACACAATAAACACTTGATAAATATCTTTATTACTGTATATACTGCAGGTTTTAGAGGGACAGGGCAGGAATTTCAGCGTATGTGGGTGAAGGGGCACAAAGAGAGAGGAAGAAGAAGGCAGGGAATGAAGAGAATATAAAAAAGATATTGGTGGGGGAGAACTTAGGAGCAAGGAAAGAAAAACAGGTACCTAGTGAGCAGTGACGGACCCATGTGTTCATAGTCACACATGCAGGAAACAGAACCACCGAGGGTGTTGAAGTTATCATGGGGCAGTCAATAGCGTTTGAGGTCATACTGATCAATACCCGGTGCAGAGCACTGTACTAAGCAGTTGGAAGAAGAGTACAATCACTGGTAGACGTAATCCGTGACTTCAGAGTTTACAGTCTTACAGGGGACACAAGGTCCTAGTTCTGTTCCTGCTTGCTGTGAGACTTTGGGAAAGTCACTTAACTTCTGTGCCTCAGTTCCCCCATTTATAAAATGGGTATTAAATACCTGCTCCCCTTCCCTCTTAGACTGAGCTCCATGTGGGAGGGAAACTGTGTCCAATATGATTATCTTGTATCTACCTCAAGGCTTGGCACATATTATGAGCTTTATAAGCACCATCATTATTATTATTATAATCTGAGCAAAGAAATGACAGCTAACGTTGGCCAGCCTCCCACTCCGACCAACCATTGGTATTTTTGCCACTGTCATCTCTGCTGTCATAGGCTCGCTCGCTCCTGCAGTTTCTTGTTCTGGTGTCCCTACACGCAGCTACTCCAGGGTCCACAGAATGCACGAGGCAGGAAGCTCAGGTGAGCAACAGCAATGACAAAGCAGCCTTGGGGGTCAGCACCTGGGGCTGGGCCTCTGCACTCAAGCAATCATTTATTGACTGAACTCAACTACAACTGCTGTATCTAGCTGCCTCAGGTAGGACTTTCCCACCCCCATTGCAGCCCAAAAGCAGCACAGTAGAGGCTGTCTCCGGGTGATGGGACATTGGACCACATCACTTATTTTCCCTGCTGAAGGCGAATTTTGGGGAGAGCCAGTCTGACAGAGGTTGTTCATCAGAGCAAGAGGATTGGAGGGGCTGGATTCCTCTTAAGGAGGACATGTTTTGGGATATTTATTTTATTTCTTTAATTTATCCTCTTCTTGCATATGCAATACATGTTTGAGAGGAGCAGCAGAGACCTGGGAGTAAGAGGCTTCTAATTCTGGCTCTGACAAATGCCTGCTGTGTGGCCTTGGGTAAGTCATTTAACTTCTCTGTTCCTCAGTTACCTCATCTGTAAAATGGAGATTCAATACCTGTTCTCCCTCTTCTCAGCCCTGTGTGAGACACGAGCAGTGTATGACCTGTATCTCCCCAGTGTTCAGAACAGTGCGTGGCACAAAATCATTGCTTTACAAATGCCATTATTATGTGCCCTCCTTGTTCTTTGTGCACAGATGAGGTCTTATGCTTATTATATTGCTCCTTTTGCATTACCCTAAAGGATCCCTTAGTTTGGTTGTTCTGGATTGAGAGAGTTCTATCCCTGCCCTTGCATCTATCTCTCTGTGAACCTGAAGAAGGGAGTGACTTCATTTTTCTGTGGCTTATCTCCATTCCCCATGCAGTTGAAATGTATTTTCCATCCCACTTGAACTATAAAATATATTTTTTAAAAACACACCAGAACTTAAATCCTGTATTTGTATCAAAATTTCCATTTTAATACTTTTCTAGACGGTAGCATGAAATTTTGCAGAAATAGCCATTAGACTATTTTTCAAGCATAATTTCTGTCCTTGTGCTTTTCATTCTGAAACAGTCTAGGTCTTTACCAATTTCACCCTTATCTCAAACCAAAAGATAGATTTTTGCCATGAGAGGAAATCTCTCCTATGTCTTGTCATGCCTTTCAGTTTGAGAGTTTAAACATTTCTGTGGCTTCTGCTCTCCAGCTTATAGCCTTTGCCTCTGGTTTGAAAGTTTCTGAGGGATTTAGGTCAAGATATTTGATCTGCCAGTACTCAATTCTCTACCTGAATGTCCCTGTCACCAAAGTGCGGTTAAAACTAAAGTTGTACAAATACAGAATGCATCTTTCTTTCTTGTAAAGATGCCATACAAGTTGAAGGCATTCCAATTTTCCTCAAGAGACTGAGCTGTCTGGGATTATTTTAATCTTACGGCCATGCTCAAGATCTAACTCATGTTCCTCGTCTAAAGTCACAGCTGCTAAATATTGCATGGATAACCAGGGCTGAAGTCCAGAAAATCCATCACCTTGGCTCTATCTCGACAACTTCCTCCCCCTGCCCCCACCATCTTCCACAACACCCTGGCCCATTAGCTTACTCAACTAAGACTGCTTTTGTAGGTTTGATTAGCTTACTCAACTAAGACTGCTTTTGTAGGTTTGATAAGATAAAAAAGCCATTTCTTGTTTGGTGCCCTCTGTTGAAGCTTAGCCCTGCTTGGTGTTATTGGATAGAGGATGCCTCAGAAGTTGCTGTGGGACTGGGAGGGTGGAAGCATGGATGATAGCTGCCAAGGTGTCAAACCCATCTTGTAGGATGTACCTCAAATACTTCAGAGTTGAAAGCAGCAAAATGGAGGAAATTTAGGAATACCCCACCTTTCAAATGATCAACTCTCCACAGGTGAAAGTGTTTGAAGCACCACTTAGCCTTACTTTTCCCTCCTGGGTCCTTGGAAGAGCAGGTTCCACGAGGCCCTAGTATTCTATAGCTTCTTCCTAGAACAGGTCTTTTCTGCTGTATATGACCTCTGTTGTCTCCTTGATGCTGATAAGTCTGTAGGCAATGGGATCCCTGGATGATGACAAACGACTGGGGCTTGATGCAAGACACCATGCTTTGTTAAAGATCTTTTTTTTTTCTTCTTGGGTTTGTGGAGCAAATTGGTTTCAAAGAGTATTAGATAAATATCATGGAAATCTATTATAAAGGGATTAATTATGCATTGGGGTTTGGTTATGCCTCCTTTAGGGGATGAAGGCTCAGGCTATTGGAGGAACGATGAATGGTATGTCAGTGGAGTTGGCCGTAGTGGTGTTGAACGGAGGGATCTGGAGAATCTCCAACTCTGCACAACTTTTTTTTTTTAAAGGAACAGAAATCACTTGTCTTTGAGGGTATAATTACTCATCAACTTATATGGGAGTGTTCATTACAACCCCATCAACCACGTATCATATTCTGCCTCTTCCTTTTCACTGTGGTGGCCACTACTCTAGTTGATCATTTCCCATCTGGGTTATTGTTGCAGGCTTTTTTTCTGGCCTCCTCACCATAAGACCATCTCCTTGTCAGTTTCACTGATACAGCTGCCTGGATCTTCAACTTTAAAATGTTGTTTGGCTCCAACCCCACAACATCTACTTATTCTTCCTCTAATGAAATGAAAGCTCTTAACCAATGGCTTCCAGGGTCTTGATGGGGGACTCCCAAATCTTTCTGAATCACTCTCTTCTCCCGCTACACCCAGCTTGAATGGAGAGAGGACAGCTGTTGGGGCAAGCATGCTTTGTCCGGGATAGGAGCATGTGCTACATAACCTGTTCCGTCACCACCATGAGAGCAGGGTGTACGGATGTCTTAACCGTTTTGGAACTTACACATGAGCAGTTCTGACTCCTTAATGAGGACACGGTAATTGGCCCCAGAAAGACCATTTAAATAAACAGAAGGCAGGAAGACAATAAGGCCTTGCCACTGCTTTGCACACTCAAATCCACGAGACAGATGAGAGGTGAGAAAGACACCTGGTGATTCAGAATCATAGGGTAAAGGGGCAAAAATGTCATCCTTCAATGCCCTGTTCATTCTTTACCAAATTAGGCCCCATGAGTCACCACTCAGTGTGACTCATCTATGTGAAGTGGGTCATGGAGGATCAATAAACCTTGCCCAGTTCATGTTCAGAATGTCTGGAAACCTCTCATTAGTATGCTAGCAGGGCACTCAAGTCCCTCACTTGCATTTTCTGGAAAACAGAAGAGGTTCATTTCATTTAACTTTGCAGTCCTCTGATTTTTATAGTTCTGGAGGTAACAAGACAAATGTTGGCTTGTAATCAAGTTTGGTTAAATGAAGGAAGGGTAATGATAGTAAATATGATGTGTCAAGGATCTGTGCGCAGGGGGTCGATGCAAGATAATCAGATCAGACACTATCTCTATGTTAGAGGGAAAAGACCGGGATCAGATATAGGGTGATTTCTGGAACACGTCCCCTTCCACTGGGCTCTTGAAAAAAAAAAAAAAAAAAAAAAAATGTTCTCTGAATACAATCAATCAGTGGTACTTACTGAGTGCTTACTAGGTGCATAACACTGTACTAAGCGCTTGGGAGAGTACAGTCCAATCTGCCCATGAACTGTAAGTGTTAGCTGGAAAGTCTTCAAGATCAGATTAACACACCTAAAATGCTCAGGGCCTGTTTACCCAGTTGGGGCAGTAGCCAGAGCACTAATTTTTACTTTTTTTTTTCCTTAGAAAACTATTAGTACCTTCTCAGAAGTCAGATAAGATTGAAATTAATGTATGTGTGTACCCATTTATTAAAGGACTTTTGTGGGAACTGAGGGTCAAAATGAAATTGGGGATTATTTGCAAAATTCAGCTTTCCTTCAACCATGCTAGGCTCTATAGTTTTCCATGCTTGGCAACATATTCATACTCAGGTCTGTAGAATAAAGTGTTAGTAAATTAGCTAGCCAAGCAATCATTGGCAGCTGAGCTGCATTGCTGAGAGCCTTCATATCACTACAGCCTTGCTCAAAATTTTTATTTTCAGTTTGGGATCAGCTTTGTTTGTGGTCTTGAATTTGAGTTTATTATTATTAATAATAAAAATAATGGTAATTGTGGTATTTAAGTGCTTACTGTGTGCAAGACACTGTTCTTACAAGACTGTACTAACAATCCCTGTCCGACTAACAGTCCCTGTCCGACATGAGGCTGTCTTAATCCCCATTTTACAGATGAGGTAACTGAGGCACATGAAGTGACTTGTCCAAGGTCACACAGCAGACAAGTGTTGGAGCTGGGATTGGAACCCAGGTTCAAACCATGTAAACCAAGCTCAGCTGACTCAAATCCATTGAAGTTTCTCATTGTTTCAGACAATACTGGGTGCCTGTTGAAAGCTTCTCACGACCTAAGTCAGTCCAGCCTCTCTATACGCTTCCTCACTTAAAGATCTATAGAGGAAGGAAAGGCTGACACAAACGTAGGTAACTAAATCGCCATTTGAAATGCTTGTTCAATAGGTAACTTGCATGCCGTATATCAGTTCACTGAGCAGTTTTTCCTACTCATCTGTCCAGCCCAACCCCTCCAAACCAAATATACTCATCAGGGAACTATGCATACACCTTGCTTATGCTGTTTCTCCACTACAAGTATAGTGCTTATGTCCAAGTTGGGTTTTTTTCTTTTTTCAGTTATCTGATCTGGCCAGCATACATGAGTTCTGTCATTTTTAATCTAGAGAAATAAGACATAGAGTTAACATCCTTAAAAGCAGGTATAAGGACTCATCTAGATGTCTCTGTACCACATACATGAGTATGTGCTCATGACAAGAAAATCAGAGTAGGACTATAGCAGTTCTGGGGTGTCTGGAAAATAAAAAAATACCCAGGAATGCATCCAAATTGGGTCAAGGCCTGAAAATTTATGTAGAAGAGTACAAGAAAAAAACCAAAGCTTTATGCCTTTAACCTAGATCAGAAACATTTATTTCATTTGTTTTCAGATAAGTGCAAAACTGACAGTGCAAAATCTTAGCTATTAACACCCACTCTTTTGGCAGAAAATCTCCAACCAATTACCAAGTGCAACTTCCCAATCTGAAACTTCAATTACGTTTGATTACCTGGGAGTTCAGCATGTCCCCTTCTGCCAAAGTGACATATCCGTAGATTAGACAAGATCCGGAGAAGGTCACTAATTCAATATAGGGCTAAGAAAAGCTATGGGGTCTGGAGGGGAAGTGATACCACCTTTTTGAAGCATTTTATCACAAAGTGTATATGGATGTCTGAAAACTCCCTCATTAACACATATCCCCTACCTCCCACTCAACCCCCAGGGAAGGACCCTCTGGCATGCTACTGCCTTCTTCAATCTGAAGCAATTTACCATTTCTAGATGTCAGCAGAATGGTAATCTGCTCTTAGTTGTGTGCTGATAACAAACAGTAGCAGTGCTTTTTTGGGGACTGTTGATAACTGGATCTTGAATATGTGTGCAAGTGGGTGAGCTATTTTTCATTTTATAAAAGCCCTCCACCCCTTCTTCTGGTTGCTCTGACTGCCTTGAAGGTGTCACTTAATGCACTTTGTCTTCCAGTCTACCTTTTTGAAGTGTTGATTTTACTTGAGCTATTTGCCCTTTAGTTGTTTGTTTATTTCATTTCTTGCACTGTTATTATTTTTCTCCAGTATTGGGGAGTACAGGGTTGGGGGCTTTTATTTGCCCTTTCTTCGGGAACCATGGAAGTGAGATTGAGCCCACTATCTTTACCTTCTGTTAGGGTTTGACTTTTAGGTGGTGGTAGTATTAGTATTTTTTGAAGTTCTGTGGTGTGCTATACTAGGTGTCTGGGAAGTACAGAACTAAAGAAGAGACCCATCCTTAGCCCACAAAGAATTTGCACTCTAATGGGGAAAACTTTGTGGAAAGGAGTATCCAGTCAATCAGTGGTATTGTTTGAGCACTTATACTAGGTGTTTCAAAGAGTACAATAGAGTTAAACAAGATTCCAGTCCTCATGGAGCTTACAATTGAAGCTTGCAGCATGGAGCTTTTGGCCAGTCAAAGCCTTCTGATGTGGTTGACAATGGAACAGTCAGTTGACTCACATCTCCAGGTCTGCGGTAGGAGCTTCAATGTCAGGGAATGGATTTAATCTCTGGCAAATTCATGTGCTTTAGTCCTGTATGAAACCAGTGTGACACTTCATGAGGACCAAATTCATCCAAGTCCTTAGGTGAAGTTGAATAAGAATGCTAGTCTGTCTTTTCCGCAAGCACATAGCAGTACATCTCCAGGAAAGAAAGTCCTGCACCAATGTATATGTCTGTAATTTTATTCATTTGTACTGATTCTGTCTCCCTACCTCTAGACTGTAAGATTGTTGTGGGCAAGGAAAGTGACAGTTTATTGTTGCATTGTACTCTTCCAAGTACTTAGTACAGTTCTCTGCGCATAGTGAGTGCTCAATAAATACTGTTGAATAAATAAAGTCAGTTTGTCAGCTTTGACAGTCTTCTAGACTGTGAGCCCGTTGTTGGATAGGGACCGTCTCTATATGTTGCCAACTTGCACTTCCCATGCGCTTAGTACAGTGCTCTGCACACAGTAAGCGCTCAATAAATATGGCTGAATGAATGTGGATGGGAATATTGGCCATGCATCAGGCTTCTCAGTAATGCTCACAAGCATGAATACAATCTTCCATCTGAAGAGCCCTCTTCTAAAAAGGAGGCTGGCCACATATATTGACTCTTCCAGGGAATTAAGAGAAGCATCTTCCCAGTCCTTGAATTTATAAGGTCAGGAATGGATATGTGCACACCCACCCTCCTGCCCACACTTATCTATCCTCAATACAAGTAGAACAAAGGGCGGAGAATGATAGCTATACATTTGTGGAAAATAGGGAAACAATAACTAGAAGAGTTGGGTTTACAAAAGGTAACTCAAAGTCTTGAAATAGGAAGGCTAGGAAGAAGAAATGTGATTGATTGGATAGAGAACAGGCCTGGGTGTCAGGACCTGGGTTCTAATCCTGACTCTACCCCTTGTCTGCTGTGTGACCTTGGGCACATCACTTAATTTCTCTGTGCCTGTTACCTCATTTGTAAAATGGGGATTAAGACTGGGAGCCCTATGTTGGAGAGGGACTATGTCCCATCTAATCAGCTTGTATCTACTCCACTGCTTAGTACAGTGCCTGGCACAGAGTAAGCGCTTAAATACCACAGTTCTTTTTTTTTTAATTTATAAGGTTTAATTGACTGACCGATGCCCTCCTCACATCCCACCATAGTTCCACACTGAGGGATTGAATGTGTAAAGCCTCCAAAATGGGAGAGGGCGGAGAAGGATTGGGGCTTGATGAATAGCTGTGTAATAAAGTGATATGATTAAGGCTGACAGCTCTGTTCCAACTTGGAAAATGACAAGATAGGGAGGTGCATTTGTCCTATGATTGGCTCTGCCTTACACAATGAGTCAACCAGGAAGGAATCACATGTGAAAGACCCAATGAGGCTTAGGTCTCTGTGGAAAAGCATGTTTAAGGGGCTAAATTCTTTCTAACTAAGGTAAAATAGGAAGCTGAAACTCTTAGTAATTCAAAACAGTTAACTCTAGGAATACTGATGTCAGAAGCTTTGATTCCAGGTCTTGGCTCTCTTGCCTTGACTACATTTTTGGGCAGATGGGAAAACAGGGTGGAAGTTGAATATTCAAATTTTGAATAGTTAGCTTTAATTTTCATCTCGTTTGTTTTTAAGTTTGACACCCGTGCCCATCCCACCCAAATGCCTCATAGCAAAGGAACCTAAATGTTGGAAAATAATAACAATAATTGTGGTATTTAAGTGCTTACTATGTACCAGGCACTGTATTAAGTGCTGGAGGGGAACACAAGCAAATCGGGTTGGACCCATGTGGGGCTCACAGTCTCAATCCTCATTTTTATAGATGAGGTAACTGAGATACAGAGAAGTGAAATGACTTGCTCAAGGTCACACAGTAGACCAATGGCAGAGCTGGTATTAGAACCTTGGACCTTTCAAGTCCCTGGCCCATGATGTATCTACTAGGCCGTGCTGCTTCATGCTGTGTGTAAAGTTCACACTGTTTTGTAAAGTTACAGTTCATTTTCACAGTAGAGAAATCCCTCTGAGCATTCAATACCTTGGATTTTCAAAGGGGCAGTGTGTGATTCAAAGGGGCAGGTGTAAAATTGAAGAGAATTTGTATGATTTTTATAAAAGGTTCCAAAATACAGATCTCCTTGACTAGAGAGGATGGAGTTCAGGCCATTCCTCCTCCTCCTCCTCATCATCATGGTATCTGTCACGTGTTTACTATGTGCCACATACTATTCTCCTCCCCAGGATCCTAGATTTGGGCTCAAATCTTAGTTTTTGCTCTTTTACAGAGCAGTAGAAAATATAAGTGGACAAAATAGGGTGTTCTACAACACATTATACAGAAGTGATTTCTATAATCTTTTCTGGTCATCTTTCACTGTATGTAACTTGGCAAGAATGGAAAAGTCCCAAGGTAAAGAAAATTGACCGTGATTATAATCAAATGGAAAAATGGCTTAAGAGATTTTGATCTTCTATGGTTGACTAAGACAAATATTTATATCCAGGCTTGTCAAGTTGGATGTCGAGTACAGGCAGATGCTATTTGAAATAGCTGAGTTAGTAAACCAACAGAAACCAAGGTTCATAATGGAATTTTGGCAGCCAACCACTAATTAGAATGATGCAGATACTGCCGGCTCCAGTATGACAGAGGAAATTGCAATGGAGTTCTAATAAAAAGACTTAATTAGGATAAAATTATATGGGTTAATTTAGGAAGCTTAAAGGACAGAGGTCTAACTTAGTCACTTAAAGGGAAAGGCTACAAAGAGAGTTACAGACCACCATGTGTAAAAGCCCCAAATTTTAAGTCCAGCATGGTTATTAGGTAGAAACTCAATTATCCAGATTATTAAAATGCTATAAGGATATCTTTTAATCTATTGATTTCACATGTGCATATGTGATACAGTTGTCCTTCATATTCAAAGACAACACCAATGATGGTGAAATTAATATGAGTGCTTGTGTGAATTTAGAAGCAATGTGACCTAATGGATAGGAGCACAGGTTTGGAAGTCAGAAGGACCTACATTCTAATTCTGGCTCTGCTACTTGTCTGCTGTGTGACCTTGGGAAAATCATTTAATTTACCTGTGCCTCAGTTATCTCATCTATAAAATGGGGATTAAGACTGGAATTCCATTATGTGGGGCATGGAATATGTCCAACCTGATGAGCTTCTATCAACCTTAGAACTTAGTACAGTGCCTGGCACATAGTAAGCGCTTAACAAATGCCGTCTATCTATATATGAAGTGTGACTTTAAATGGCAATAGGGGATCTATAGCCCTGGCCCCTCTGTGCATGAAAAGACTCTCCCTTTTGCTGTTTGTGTAGTTTTCAGCATCTGGGCCAGTTTCTCTCTGGCCTTCTTGTCATACATGAGGGTGTGTATGTCTTCCCCTTCACATTTGAAATTGCTGCAGTTTGCCCCAGCTGACATGGCTTTCTGCATGGAAAGATCTGGTCAAAAGTACAAGACAATGCTCCTGGACAATTCATTATCTGGCATCTTTGCTCTGTGAAAAAAAGGATACTTTTTCACTGTCCTTTGTTTCTACATTTGGATTCTACACTCCAGAGAACTTTCTGGGCAATTGCCCACTGGACGGATCTTCACTAGTTCATTATGTGAGAATAACATTGTTCCACAGAAAATTCCAGTACCTGAGGTTTTCTTTTGAAGCAAAGACTAGTAAGTAATTTGCAGAAGGGCATTATTGATTTAAGTATCACCTGACCGAACAAAAGCCACCCCTAAAAGAATTCTAGTCTGTATTATTGAAAATGACAAATGTAGAAGTATCCTTAAAGGCCACACTCCTGGAGGAAAAATAGCAGAATAATGTGTACGAGTTTTCCGTTTGAGTTTACTTTTGAAAAAAGTCTAGTTTGACAAATGAAGAGATTGAAGTCCCGAGTTTGTTACAGATTTCCTAATAGTGCCATGCAGTAGGAAAGGGACTGCAGACTGCCTCTTCCAACTCCTACAGTTGCAACGGGTAGGACATTTCTCCTTTGCCTTTCTTATTAACAGATGCCAGTAAAGCTGACCAGTCGTGTCAAAGCAAACTACTTGAAAAGAGTTGGACTCCCTTTTCCTTTCGGTACAAGTTGTATAGTATTAAAACTATGATCTATCGAGCCTTTTTAAAAATGCAGGCAGGCTCTTGGACTTATTAAGCAATTACTGTGTCCTATACCAACAGTGGAAAAAGAGTAAAAGGAAATGGTTCATGACACAAAATCATAACTACCTTCCACTCAAACGTTCCTACAGAATTTCCAACCGGAGCTGATGCTTAGAGACTGGAAACTAAGCATTAGTAGCTTGAATTTTTAAATAGGTTGTTGACTGAATGACTTGTGAGAGGATGGCGTTTCATTGAAACTCTTAGGGATTCTTTAAATTGGTGGATTATATGGTTGCTTGATTAAGTTTGGGTTATGTAAACATGAGTGTTTAGATTTAGTCTTTACAGTTGGAGTCCCAGCAGCTGTTTGTACTTAACTCCAGCAAGCAGCCCAGTTCATCAAAGAACTGGCTGGACTTTTTTCTTTTTTATTTTTTTCTCTTTTGGTACCTGTGTTGTTTTTCCTTCTGTCCGAATGCTTGTATTCAAGTTTGCTAGGAGGCAGGGAAAAGTACTTTGAGCGTTCCTCTGAGGAATAGGAACTTATTTTTTTGATTAGATGGAGATGTGCCCCACAGATTTTCTCACTGTGAGGTAATCACTTCATTTATCCAACTTTTACAAAGCCTTTATTATTTCGGTTAGTTCATATTTTGGAAGTTAAGTCACTGGTTTGTGTTTGTTGTAAAATGTGGTTTAACAGCTTGTTAGCACATTTATTTTGGGGGGGGGGGGGTGGAGGGGAAAGAAGGACCAAAAGATATTTTCTGCTTGAGGAGAAGCAGATTTAAGAGCTGCTGAAAGGGTTGTACACGTTAGGTGTGTAACAATGGCAGAAGAACATAGTACATGTATGTCAGCGACATGAATCAGAGGTACAGATTGAAGTGAATATGTTTTCCTTAAGCTCTAAGAGGCTGTCTTCTGGTTGAGCTGAATAATTATAACTTAGGGGTGCATCGTGTTTGGTTTCAGGTTGTCTGGGATGCACTGATCCATTTTAGCATTCTGAGTATATGCGTTTTTTCACCCTCTGAGCTGAATTTTTTTTTTTTAATCCTTAGAGCAAAGTGGAAACTTGGAGTGTTCAGTCTCCTGCAAGCAGCTTTGTAAAGTTGTCTCACAGCTACTGGGATGGAACTGAAAACTACTATCCACCTTGGTGAGTTTCGCAGCTTCAGTGAAAAGCAAAGGTTTGAAAGAGGTTGGCTATCAAGTTTTATTTTTAAGTCAGAAGAAACCAATCTTGAAATGTGTCTTGTAAGGCGATGAAAACATATTCTGGAGTTGACAAAAGCCAGATATCCGATGGGAGGGGATGAAATTGAGGCAGAATTTTTGTTTAGGCTCAAGTTCATCCACCCATTGACTCAACTGTATTTATTGAGCACTTACTGTGTGCAGATCACTGTACTAAGTGCTTGGGAAAGTACAATAAAATAATAAACTGTCAGATTCCCTGCCCACAGCGAGCTTACAGGATTAGCTACATTCTATATTGGGTTTGGCTTTTGGAATGAGACATTTGCAGGTCATAAAGAGCAACCTGGTAAAACTGGATTTGGATCCCTTATTAATTTTTTCCTTGCTTTTGCCTGCCTATATTTCCGTATTGGCTGGTCAATTCACACCCCCGTGTGTAAGTCACATGAACCTTCAACTTGAAGGTCAAACCCTATAAATGTAATCAATTAGTGTGTGAGGGGAGATGCATACACAACTTATATTTGGGATATTTGGTTTTTGTAAATGAGAGTTTAAAAAAAAAAAAAGGAAGGCTAGAGATATTCACCAGCCCACATGGCACTGATCTGTTACTGAAGATGCTTGCATTCCAATGGACTGTCTTTGTGACTTGGTTTGAAAGAAATCTACTAAAGAAGATTGAAGTACTTATATGTGGCTGGCGGGAAGGGGGGAATCTCATCTGTGAAAAATGAAAGAATCCCACTCACTTCCTGTAGGGCAGCAGATTTGCTGACATCTTTCAATCCAACCACTACCATAAGTGGTCGATTGGGGCTAAAATAAGAGAAACTCTCTGTGATGAACACCTGTTTTACACAAATTCAGAGATGCCTTTTCTGTCTGGTGGACTAATTCCTACCATCATGGTGTATAGAAAGAGTGACTTTAATCTCAACTTCTTTTAACACAGAATCACAGGAAACAAGATGTAATTTATGCCTTCAGATTAAAAATATGAAGGACTGCAGTCTTCCAGAATGTGTATTTTATTTATAACAAAATGCTCCGAAACAAATGAACTCAGCTTCAATCAGAGAGCAATGTTCCTAGATGCTGCTATAGCTCCCTGTCTCCAAGTATTCAGTTGCCCCAGATCAGAATGTTAGGTTGTTCGACATTCATTCACTCAATAATATTTATTGAATGCTTTCTGTGTGCAAAGCACTATACTAAGCACTTGGAGCACTGGACCATTGTCCTCGCCAAATAATGGCATTGCTTTTGCTCTTACGAGTGCAGTGATGAAGGTGATTTGCTGGTATTTAGATAGTTGCACGGAATAGTTGAAACTTTTTTTTTTTTCCAGAACAGTGACCGAGGTGGAATAGTGATTAAATGTTTTCTGTGAAATACTTTGGAAATTGCACCTGTGATTTATCAAGTAACAAAATGGTGGTCACCGTAAGGCAGGGGATTGTAAACAAAATAAAGCAAATTAACTTTCCCACTAGAAAGAATAGAGCTGGAGTGTATCTCTGTCTTTCCCCCCTCCCCACGCACCCTCTCTGGCTCCTTTCAAATGCCTTCAGTTTGCTCTCCCTCCTATATAGACTGTTAGCTTCAACCCAGTTAACTTGTGTTTGCCACAGCTCTTTGAACAGTGTTTGAACTTAGTAAGTACAAAACCAATCAGCTGCATTTTCTGAATGCTTACTACATACAGTCAGAAGCTCTTGGGAGAGCGTGGTATAACACTAGATAGACATGTTGTCAGTTGTGTTTATTGAGCATGTATTTGTGCAGAACACTGTACTAAGTGCTAGGGAGAGTACTGTATGACAATATAACAGACACACTCTTTGCCCACAGCAAACCTGCTGTCTAGAGGGGGAGTCGGGCGTTAATATAAATAAATGAAATTACAGGTATGTAAGTGCTGTGGGGCCAGAAGCGGGGTGAATACAGGCGATGCTGAGGAGAGTGGGAGAAGGGGGAAGGCGGGCTTAGTTGGGGAGGGCCTCTTGGAGAATATGTGCCTTCAATAAGGCTTGAATCTGGGGACAGTAATTGTCGAATGGCTAGTGGCTCTTAACTCCCTCTTTAAACCCTTAGTTCCCCCCACCCCACTTCCTCTCACCTCTGACCTTGCCAACCACTTTACTGATAAATTTCAGATTCAAGTGTGAGCCACCCCAAATTGCTCCTCTCACTCCCCCATCCACTCTCTCATCCCTTCCAGCATTCTCAAGTGATTTCCTCCATCCCTTCATATCTTATGAAAATGCTTGTGCCCACTCTTCTTCCCTTCCTGATCACCATCTTCAACCTTCTTTTCTTTTCTTTTCTGGCTCCTTCTTTTCTGATTGCAAGTGTCCACATGTGCCCTGTCCTAAAAAAAAACTCTCCACATCCCCATTGAACCTAATTTTTTTTTTTCCACAGAATAGTGTTTTCTGCTAAGATTTTTAAATGTTGGCCCATAGAACCAGGTTGGATTTTAAACGATTTAATCTTTAGCTGTTTGACTCTACAGGCTTTTAACTTCACCCATATTTAATGTTGGAAGAGAGTAAAGTTACCCACCTGAGGAATGGATTAGATTCTGTGGTAAATCTACTGAGAAATGACTGAGGTCTTTCAAAAAAAATCATGTCTCCTAAAAGCAAAAAAGTAGTTCTGGCACATCTACGCTGAATGGAAGCTGAGAAGTGAGTTCTGCTGAAGGAAGGGAGTTAAAATATAGGGGACACTTAAAGGATGTGACATTTCACCCAATCAGTCATCGACATGTCAGGACACAATGTATAAACTAGGAATCACGTTGAAAAAGAACCAAATCTAGAAAATGTAATAGCTGATGTCAGTCAGTTCCTATATTTTGTACCCCTTCCTCATTACCACTATTTATGGTATGAGGAGTCTTCTAACTTAATTCAGACCAGACAGATAAGCATACAGTGAAAAAAAGAAAAAATCAAGACAAACCACAAGCAGAATGCTTTCAAAGTGCTCTTGAGGGTATTTTCTTCAAAAATACCACATCTCCAAAGGAATAATAATGGTAATTATTAAGCTCTTATTGTATGCCAAGCACTGTACTAACTGCTGGGGTAACCAGGCTCCACAAGAGGCTCACAGAATAAGTAGGATGGAGAACAGGTATTGAATCCCCATTTTGCAGCTGAGGGAACTGAGTCACAAGGAAGTTAAGTGACTTGCCCAAGGTCACATGGCTGGTAAGTGACAGGGCTGGGATTAGAATTGAGGGCCCCTACTTCCAAGACTGTGTTCTCTCTACTAGGCCATTTTTTCAAGCCCACTATGAAATTTCAATAATAATAATGATATTTGTTAAGGGCTTACGGTTTTCAAATATTATAAGTGCCGAGGAAGATACAATTCATTAGATCAGATATTGAATTCAAGAAACAGCATGGCTAAGTGGAAAGAGCCCTGGTTTGGGAGTCAGAGGTCACGGATTCTAATCCCGGCTCTGCCACCTGTCAGCTGTGTGACTTTGGGCAAGTCACTTAACTTCTCTGTTCCTCAGTCCCTTCATCCATGTGGGACAACCTAATTACCTTGTATTCCCCCCAGAACTTAGAACAGTGCTTGGCACATAGTAAGTGCTTAACAAATACCATTATTATTATTATTATTAGTATTAAATCCTATGTATTCAAGGTAACTTCATTGAAGCAGTAATTGAGAGATAAAATGGAATAGACTGCACAGCGTGCTTAGACTGATATTTTGTGACTGACCTTAATCTGCTGTAGACTGTAAGCTCATTGTGGGCAAGGAACGTGTCTGTTAACTCTTGTACTTTCCCAAGTGCTGAGTACAGTGCTCTGCAAGTAGTAAGTGCTCAATAAATACCATTGATTACACTTTTCCAAGACTTTCAAGCATTTTGTACAGGCAGTAAGAGTCTATTTAGTAAAGGAGCTTGAGAAACGTGAACTGTCGAATTCTGTGATTGAGAGTAGAAATTGTTTAAAACTCATTCAGCCATCTCTATTTCTGCTCATCTTCTGAACTTTAAAAGAAAATGAAGAAGAAGGGAGCGTTTGGGGTGGAGAGTACATTTTAGTCAAATGATCAGAAGCAAGGAAGACTAGTCATAATCCCTGCTCCTCCCCCGCAAAAGAATACGGGGCTATAAATCAGTTGGAGTCAGATGTTAAACAAATCAAATCCAGGTCATGGTTAGCAGCTACTGATTCCGCATTGAGTCCATCCCAGTTTTCCAAAGGGCCATATATTTACTCCCTTGGAGCTCAACATGAGAAAATTATTCCATCCCATAGTTTTTCCTACTGGAAAACTAGATAACCATCTGTTAATAAAGGCAGAAATGTGTCTTCTGGAGCAGAGAAATGCATGCATACTCTAATAAAATACCCATATCCTCCTCTAGATAGAGAGCTCTTTGTGGGCAGGGATCAAATCTACCAATTCCTATTCTCCCAAGTGTTTAATACAATGCTCTGCACCCAGTAAGCACTAAATATTATTGACTGATAAAGTGGTACTATTTTATCCACCCACTTTTGTCATCCCTAAGTCTCCTTTATCTCACCTCATATACTGTTCTAAACTTTAATGATCATATCTCTGGGTTCTGTTGTAACCCCTTGATTTCTTCTAGAAATCTAGTTTTACCAGCACTTAGAACAGTGCCCAGAGCTTAGAACAGTTCTTTGCACATAGTAAGCACTTAACAAATACCATTATTATTATTATTATTATTATTATTATTATTACTACTACTTCTTTTTTTTGTTGTCGTTTATGGTATGTGTTAAAGGGCTTACTATGTGCCAGGCACTGTACTAAGTTCTGGGGTAGATACTAACTAATCGCGTCGGACACAGTCCATTTCCCATATAGGGCTTGCAGTCTTCAACCCTCCATTACTGATGAGGTGACTGAGGCAGAGAAGTGAAGTGACTTACCCAAGGCCATACAGCAGACAAGTGGCTGAGCTGGGATTAGAACTTAGGTCCTTCTGAATCCCAGTCCCTTGCCCTTTCCACTAAGCTGCTCTGCTCAATAATAATAATAATAATAATGATAATGGCATTTGTTAAGCGCTTACTATGTGCAAAGCACTGTTCTAAGCGTGGGGGGAGGGATACAAGGTGATCAGGTTGTCCTGTATGGGGCAAACAGTCATCATCCCCATTTTACAGATGAGGTAACTGAGGCTCTGAGAAGTTAAGTGGCTTGCCCAAGGTCACACAGCAGATGTGGCAGAGCCAGGATTCAAACCCATGACCTCTGACTCCAAAGCCCATGCTCTTTCCACTGAGCCACACTGCTTCTCTAATTGTGGTATTTAAGCACTTATTAGGTACCAGACACTGTACTAAGTCCTAGAGTAGATACTCGCTAATCACACTGGACACAGTCCATTTCCCATATGGGGCTCACGATCTCAATCCCTATTTTACAGATGAGGTAACTAAAGCCCAGTGAAGTGACATGCCCAAGGTCACTCAGCAGACAAGTGGCTGAACCTGGATTAGAACCCAGGTCCTTCTGATGCCCAGGCCTGCGCTCTGTTCACCAGGACATGCTGCTGCTTTTCGTTTGGGAGCATAAGTTAGTGGTACTTGGCTCCATAATGTTTTTATGTATTTTGTGGTATTTAAGTGTTTACTGTGTGTCAATCAGGCTGCATACAGTTCCTGTCCCCCATAAGGCTCACAGTCTGTCTTGTATCAGCAGAGACTTGCTGGTGTGGTGGGGCAGATGATTGGGAGATGAAGAATGGATAACTGAAACAACATTTTTACTGCTAACCACTCTTTTACAAAGAAGAACCCAATATTACCTAAAGCAGGCAAATAGATTGCCTTTCTATTCCATTAGCAAAAATCAGCATGGCCTAGTGGAGAGAACATGGGCTTGGGAGTCAGAGGACCTGGGTTCGAATCCCAGCTCTGCCACATACGCTTCTGGGTCACTTAATTTTCTCTGTGCCTCAAAGTGGAGATTCAATACCTGTTCTCCTTCGTGCTTAGATTGTTAGCCCCATGTAGAATAGGGACTCTGTCTGACCTGAATATGTCCTATTAACCCCAGATCTCAGAACAGTGCTGGCGCACAGTGCAGTGCTTGAGCAGGTGCCGTTATTATTGCCCTACTTCTCATCCTACAGGAGTTTATCAAAGAATTGTGGCCCGAGAACCATTCCATATGATGAGGTAGTGTTAATGGGGCTAGTACAATTATAGAATAATAGTCAAACCTAGAGCTGTGGGGTGGCAGCTTTAATTCTATTTGTTCTGACGATTTTGACACCTGTCTACATGTTTTGTTTTGTTGTCTGTCTCCCCCTTCTAGACCGTGAGCCCATTGTTGGGTAGGGACTGTCTCTATATGTTGCTGACTTGTACTTCCCAAGCACTTAGTACAGTAAGTACGATTGATTGAATGAATGTATGGTAAAAGCCTACCTTAGAACAGTGCTTGGCACATAGTAAGCACTTAACACATACCTTGCACAGGATCCCAATCGCGGGGACCACTTTGAAACCAGAATTGTTGCAAGCAGAGCCAGATGGGTCAAGTCACTGACTGCTGGGAAGGCCTGCCTCGAAAACAACAGCCCAGGGACACCTCATTGCAATGACTTCATGCATGTCTGGAGAAATCTAATGTCTAGTCCCCTGTACCAGCACAAAACAGAGGCCTCCCTGCAGCTTCTCATTGATAATTTTAGCCCTTGGACTTGGATTTTCACCTTTTATTCACCCCTTCCTCAGTTCCACAGCACTTTAGGAACATATCCATAATTTATTTATGTTAATGTTTGTCTTTTTCTCTAGACTATAAACTTGTAGGCAGGTAATATGTTTACCAGCTCTGTTCTAGTATACTCTCCCAAGTGCTTAGTACAGTGCTCTGCACACAGCAATAATTGATATCTTGGGAAACATTAACAATTTCAGAAACATCTAATGTTTTGTTTTCAGAATCAGGGTTTGTCCTCTGGACTACTTGAAATCACATGTGTTGAGGCTGTTACTTTGTTCCTGACTAATTCTTGATGAGACTGGGATTTAGGCAATAACCTGGTAAGTAACAAGGACTACACGCAAAACCAAGATATTCTTCATCCTTTTGCATGAAGAAATATAGATATTACCTTCTAATAAGTTGGTCAGTTTGTTACATTTCCTTGGGTAAAAACAGGTGGATGAGTACATTGAAACATTATCATATTATAGTCCTTTCTAAAACAGAATACCCTGACCAGACCCATCCCAGCAAGATCTACTAATAAGATTCACTCCCTGGGGCTCCCAGATGGGCTGTTTAGTGGCTGAAAGTTTGCGGAGTATTGTTTCAAATCAAGGAGCAGCATGGCCTAATGGAAAGAGCATGGGATTGGGAGTCAAAGGACCTGGGGTCTAATCCCGGTCCTGTCGCTTGTTGTGTGATCTTGGGCAGGTCACTTAGCTTCTCTGGCCCACAGTTTCTTCAACTGTAAAATGGGGATTCAATACCTGTTCTCCCTCCTACTTAGAATATGAGCCCCACGTGGGACAGGGTCTATGTCCAATTTGATTATCTTGTATCTAACTCATAGTGTTTAGTAAATACCATTTAAAAAATCCAATATAAGTATCAGTGTTGCAATCCATTCTTATTTGCAGGTAACCACTTAAAAGAATGTTAACACATATGCAAGTTTTGTGTTTCACTTGATAACTGTGGTATTTTAAGAACTTACTAGGCACTAGTAGAGATATAAAATCAGATTGGACAGAATGCCTGTCTTATACGGCTCAAGGTCTGGGATGGAGGGAAAACAAGGATTTAATCCCCAGTATACAAATGAAGGAACTGGGGTGCAGGGAAGTTAAATGACTTGCTTAAATTCACACAGCATCTGAGTAGGGGATCTGGGACTAGAGCCAGTGCTTTTTCCCCTAGGCCATGCTGTTTGACATGATGTAGCAGAGAACACAGAATGTCCTACAGTCAAACACAAAACAACAAAATGAGGTCTTTCAGTGGAGTGGCCATATCTGCCTTTATACTGGCCGGTCTGGTTTTTAACAGGTCTGAACCCCTCCGATTCTGTCTCGATACACTTCAGGGTAGCTTTTTGTCTGGTGTCTCTGTCTAAGCATGTTGTTTTCCTCTGGCTCCATGTCTGTTGCTGAGTTCCATGACCATCATCATCATCATCAATCGTATTTATTGAGCGCTTACTGTGTGCAGAGCACTGTACTAAGCACTTGGGAAGTACAAGTTGGTAACATATAGAGACAGTCCCTACCCAGCAGTGGGCTCACAGTCTAAAAGGGGGAGACAGAGAACAAAACCAAACATACTAACAAAATAAAATAAATAGAATAGATATGTACAAGTAAAATAAACAAATAGAGTAATAAATATGTACAAACAAATATACATATATACAGGTGCTGTGGGGAAGGGAAGGAGGTAAGATGGGGGGATGGAGAGGGGGGCGAGGGGGAGAGGAAGGAATGGCATTGGTCCCTATATTCATATTCACAGTGACCTTGGAGGGGTAAGAAAAAGCTGTTGGAGTAAAGTGGAGGGATTTAGGGAGCACCTCTGGAGGAACACTCTGGTTTCCTAGGGCAGATTCAGATGAACCTCTGCAAAATGGGAAGCAGTGTGATCTAATGGAAAACACACAGGCTTGGGAATCAAAGGACCTGGGCTCTAATCCTGGCCCCACCACTTGTCCAGGAAAGCCAATTAACTTCTCTGGCCTCAGTTATCTCATCTTTAAAATGGTGATTAAATCCTTCTGCCTCTGACTTAGGTTGTGAGCGCCATGTGGTACAGGGACTGTGTCCAACCTGACTGTCTGTACAGTGCTTGGTGCATAGTAAGTGCTTAAATACCATTTTAAAAAAGCATGCAGATAATAATAATGATGGTATTTGTTAAGTGCTTACTATGTGCAAAGCACTGTTCTAAGCGCTGGGGAGGTTACAAGGTGATCAGGTTGTCCCACTGGGGGCTCACAGTTTTAATCCCCATTTTACAGATGTGGTAACTGAGGCACAGAGAAGTTAAGTGACTTGCCCAAAGTCACACAGATGACAGTTGGCGGAGCCGGGACTTGAACCCATGACCTCTGACGTTATGAGGCCTGTTGGGCATGAAACATGTGAGATCACATGTGGCTGGTGTCCAGTATCCTTGAAAGCCATGTGTGGCCACACTGTCCTTCTGGCTTCCAGGTAGTTTGTGCACCCTGCAGCATGCCTCAAATTTTCTGTCTTTCATTTTCCCTGAGGTTCACATAGATATGATGATGGCATTTGTTAAGCACTTACTATGTGCAAAGCACTGTTCTAAGCGCTAGGGAGAATACAAGGTGTTCAGTTGTCCCACATGGGGCTCACAGTTTTAATCCCCATTTTACAGATGAGGTAACTGAGGCACAGAGAAGTTAAGTGACTTGCCCAAAGACACACAGCTGACAATTGGCGGAGCTGGGATTTGAACCCATTACCTCTGACTCCCAAGCCTGTGTTCTTTCCACTGAGCCACGTTGCTTCTCTATCATACCAGTTAGAAGGAGGGAGTTCAAGGAATTTTAGGTAAGGCAAATGTCAGCTGTAAGAGTTCATTTCCTGTTCAAACTAAGTTAGTAAAGTGGTTAAAACTGAGCACTTAAACTGAAATTTTTAAAAATGTTCAAAGGCGCATTACGAACTTTCTAATGAATTAATCTGCTTTTCATGTGCATTCCTATTTGTGTCCCACTCCTACAGTGCACACACATCTTTAAAACAGTTCACTTTAGTTACCCATCTTGTCTAGTCTCATGTTAGGTGTAGTTACTCTTCCAATCTTCATTCTCTAGTCTAGATCAAATAGTAAATAAGCACATAAAGAAATGCCACTATTGAGTCAAACCAATGGCCATCCAGCCCAGTATTACATCTCCGGCTGTGGCAACAGTGTGATTTGGTTGAGCAGAGTGATGGTTATCCCAATGTTTCAGGATGTGCCAACTAACAGCCATAATTTTCCTTGTATAGCCTTCTTTCCCTCTAGAAACCATTGCAGATTTCACATCAAATAAATCTCTTGAGATACTTCTTTAGCCCAATATTTTCAGCTGTGCAGGCTGGATCAGAGTTCCATATGCTTACCCATCCCTGTTAGTGCATGCGTGACCTGCTGCTTGTAGTAGTAACAGTAATTGTATTTAAGTGCTTACTGTGTGTTGAGCACTGAACTAAGGGCTGGGAGAGAATGCCCAGGAGGAAACTGGATATTGTGAGAGAATGGAGCACGAGGTGCAGGTGGAAGGAATTTCTTCTTGAAAGATTCAAGGAGAGAAAACACAGTCGTGAAACTAGGCTCTGGACCACGATTGTAGCTTCACCCATTCGGTGAGACTGTCTCTTCTCCTGAGCTACTCTTTCAGCTGGCAGTCGTCTCTATTGCTTTATTGGTGCACAAGAAATGAGGATTCTCTTTGTGTCATTTCTGCATTCAACCGACCACCACGCTGTTCCCTGCCTGCCATTTCAGTGCTTCTCAAAGCAGGTCAAAGAGGCCTCTGAGGGAGGGATGGCTAGGCCTGAAATCCGACTCCTGGGCCTTCACTTGAGGGGTGTCCATAGGTAATTGTTTCTACAGTGACTTGTGGGGATGGAGGACTGAAGTTCTGAATCTTCTCAGTGAAGCAAGCCATTGAATGGATGAGAAGGTTTAAGGAAGGGATTGAAGCATGAAACTAGTGGCGTGGATTATATCATTAAGATAACACTGCAAATATTTATTTGCCCACTAGCCCATGTTGGAGAACAATCTATGCCACACAAATAGAAAGAGTTGAAATTATTTATTACCTATGTGCCAACTGGGCAAGGTGTGCCCTCATAAAAAGTCTGTATAGAATGGTCAACAGCTTGTGTTGAATTGTAAGGCTACCTTAAACGATATCAGAATGAGCCTTCTGGTGTTAGAACACTTTGTTCTTTAGTAAGTTGACAATTTACCATCATTGTTTGGCCTTGATAAAGGAATGAAACTCAAATCTTTTGGAATTTCCCTATCTAGCAAACCCAGTATGTAGGACCGAAAACAAACAAAAATCCCAAAGCGACCAGCTACCCAGTTTTGCTGACTACTGATTATTCTACGCTGTTGTCACCATTTTCCTTTTAATAGCCAACTGAATCAGAATCAATCAATCAGTGGTATTTTAGTGCTTATTGTGTGCACAGCACCATACTAAGCGCTTGGGAGAGTATTAACAGAGTTGGTAGACTCTGCCCATAAGAAGCTTGCAATCTAGAGAGGAAGTAGTGTAATGTAATTCCTATCCAGAGAAACAAACCCCTGCCATGGTTCTTCCTAAAGGCCTGAGTTATAGTAAGGCTGAAGAAGCTAATTGATCAGAGAAGCATTCATGGAGGGATTGAATTTAAGTTGAGTTTTAAAGGAGGAAAGGGATGCAACAAAGTTTAGAGACAAGGTCAGATTCAGTCAATAAATGTATTTAAATGTCTATGGAGACAACTCTATGGAGTCTATGATTTGTCTATGGAGATGGCATAAGACAAGACCATATGAATAGAACTGTGCTAAGTACTTGGATGAGTACAATGGGGTTAGTAGACATGATCCCTGCCCTTGAGGATCTTACAGTCTAGCCAGAGAGACAGGCAAGATATTTTCAGGAAGAAGAGGAATGAAAAATTGATAAGTAGATGATTTGGGGTTTAAATAGGAGGGTATGTAAGTACTCTCAATCGGTGGTATTGAGCACTTACTGTGGGCAGAGCACTCAGGAAAGTATAATCCAACAGTTGGCAGACATGATCCCAGTCCACAAAGAGCTTACATTTTACAGAGGCGCTAATTTATAGAGAAATGCTCTGGAGATGTAAGTGTGTAATTTGTGCAGGATTTGTTGAAGTGTTAGAAACCCTCTCTACCCTAGAGATGACCAAGGAAGGCAGCTCTCTTAGCTAAAATGAGCAGAGAAGGAAAAATATTGTGGCAAAGTGTGGGAAAGTAAGAGTAAGAGTTGTGGAGGCAATTCTGTAGGATGAAGGAAATAAATGGCTGGAACTCTGAAGTTCATCTATACCTATGGGATTCTACAGGGAGAGGACTTGCCAGCTTCTTTAAAAAATGGGGTTATATTTTGAATTTGCTTTCATTGCTATTTGCCTTAGGGTTCCAAGCTCAGTAGGATGGAAAAATAGCCAAAGGATAGATGTCCTTTCTATATCTACAAGACACAAGCCCGATTCAGCTGGCATCTGCATAAAAGCCAACCATATTGGCGAGGTTTTAAGACTTTCCAGCACACTAATATAAAACGTACTCTCATGAATTGAAATCTGTTCTTAGGTTCCTTCTAAACGGGCATATTCTTTCCAATAAGTTAGTATTCATTTTTTTTTTTAAATCACAAGATGTAAAAGTGCAGTTTTCCTGAAAGATGGGTTCTCTACATCTTATCATATGCTACAGTTCTTTCCTCTTGGAGTGGAGAGTTCAGAAAGCACCCTGCCAGCCCTTTTTCTCCCAGTTCATGCCTCCTAATCAGTTTAGGTTCCATGTTTCTCTTTGGCAATCCTGGCTGCAAGTCTAATACTTTTTATGTTTTTCCTCTATTTATCCAAGAGAGAGGCAGCCTGAGGTTTTCAGTGAGTTGCCGAATTTTAATTCATTTTGTCTAGTAGTAGTGGTAGGATCTTACTGAGTACCCTCTGAATACAGTATGCTGTCCCAGAACCTTGGGAAGTACAGAATAACAGTGGCAGGCTCCATAGTCAAAAGGAGTTTATTCTCTGACTGGGGAGAGTAATGTAAAACCACTTACAACTTGGGAGGTCAAAGTAAATTAGGTGGACATATATACATGAATGCTAAAGTGGAGGTAAACAAGTTCATAAGTGCTAAACTTGGCTGAAAAGATGATATGACTCATGCTGCTAGGAAACTAATTGGGGAAAATTATTTTTTATGATATTTAGGAGCTTACTATGTGTACTGAGCCCCGGGATAGATACAAGATAATCAGGTTAGACATAGTCCGTGTCCCACATAAGGCTCACAGTCTTGAGTGGCTCAATGGAAAGAGCACGGGCTTTGGAGTCAGAGGTCATGGGTTCAAATCCCGGCTCCACCAATTGTCAGCTGTGTGACTTTGGGCAAGTCACTTACCTTCTCTGTGCCTCAGTTACCTCATCTGTAAAATGGGGATTAAGACTGTGAGCCCCCCGTGGGACAACCTGATCACTTTGTAACCTCCCCAGTGCTTAGAACAGTGCTTTGCACATAGTAAACACTTAATAAATGCCATTATTATTATTATTTTACAGATGAGTAACTGAGGCACAGAGAAGTGAAGTGACTTGCCCAAGGTCACACAACAGACAAATGGAGGAGCTGGGATTAGAACCCAACTCCCAGGCCCATGCTCTATACACACTTCTCGTTTGAACTGATAGGATTTGAATGTGGAAAGAGCTTTGTCCTGTCAAGTTGAGAGAAAAATACTGCTGGAGAATTGGCCTGGGAGGAATCAAGACAGTGAGTTGGAGAATAATGGGAGAAGAGAGCAGGTGGCTAAGGTGGGGGCAGATTGTGAAGGAGTTTTTTTTTGATGCAAAGAGACACAGGGAGCCAGTGAAGGGTTTTGAGGAGAGATGTGGGACAAGTGCTTCAGGAAAGATAGCCCAAACAACACTTTCTTCACTTGTCCAGTTCCCTCTCTTCATTATAGAATTATAGAATTGCAGAGCAGGAGGCATTTCATAAATTCAGTGACCAAACCATCAAGGACAGCTAGCTCATGTGAGCTTAATTCTAAGCTTATTGTGGGGAGGGAATGTATCCATTTATTGCTATATTTACTCTCCCAACTGCTTAGTACAGTGCTTTGCACACAGTAAACACTCAATAAAAATACGATTGAATGAATTCTATTCACATCTTCCCACTCTGCAAAAATCTGTGTTGGTTACCCATTCCTCTCCATATCACACAGAAATGTCTGATCACTGGCTTCAGGAAACTCCATCAGCATTCTCCTTTTTACTCTCTTTTCCCACTACTCCCCAACTCACACTCTTCACTCCTCTCAAACAAACTCACTACATCTCATTTTGATCTCCCCACCACTGGCCCCTAGGTCACTTCTTTCTTCCTGCCTTCTGATCAGCCAGTCTATAGCGCTACCCGTCTTCACAATTCTTTTGAAATCGTTTTTCTTCCAAGAAGCTTTCTCAGGTTAATTTTTCTTCTCCCTTGATCATATCCTCCTTATCACATCATCACAAGTATACCTAAAGTATTTGTACCTATTTTACTACTAAATACCTGGGCAGGGAGCATGTCTGCCAACACTGTATTGTACTCTCCCAAACACTTGGTAAAATGCTGTCCATATGGTAAGTGCTCAATAAATACCATTGATTAATACTTAACAGTGCCTATACCCCTTTTCCTTTCTCTTCTGATGTGATTAAATTTAGTCTGTTTCCCCAGCTAGATTGTGAGCTCCTTGAATTTCATTCATTCAATCATATTTATTGAGTGCTTACTGTGTGCAGAGCACTGTAGTAAGCGCTTGGGAAGTACAAGTTGAATCAATCAATGTTATTTGAGAGCTTTGCTATGTACAGAGCACTGTACTGCACACTGGGAAAAGTACAGTACAACTGAGTTGGTAGAATTGATCCCTGCCTGCAAGGAGCTTAAAGCCTAGACGGAAGTCATTAAAATAAAGTTCATATAAGGGAATTGGAGAAGTGTAAAGATATATACATAAATACTGGGGTCTTAGGGTAGGACAAATATCAAGTGCTTTAGGGTTAGATCCGAGTGCTTAGGCGATGCAGAGAGGAGGGCAGATGGGCTTAGTCAGAGAAAGCCTCTTGAAGGAGATATGATTATAAGAGGGGTTTGAAGTAGGGAGAGTGGTGCTCTGTTATATATGAAGGGGGAGGGAGTTCAAGGCCAAAGGGAGGAAGTGGGCAAGGGATCAATGGCAAGATTGATGAGACTGAGGCGTAGTGAGTAGGCTGGCAAAGTGCGTGGGTTGCATTGTAATAGGAGACCAGCTGGTAAATTTGGAGGGAGTAGGCCGATTGAATTCTTCAAAGCTGATGGCAAGGAATGTCTGATGTGGAGATGGATGGGTAACCATTGGAGGTTTTGGAGGAGTGGGAAGCTATGGACTAAAATTTTTTTTACAAAAATGATCTGGGCAGCAGAGTGAAGAATGGACTGGAGAGGGGAGAGACAGGGGGCAGGGAGCTCAAGGTGGGATAAGATAGGTACTTGAATCAATGTTGTAGCAGCTTTGATGAAGAAGAAAGGACAGATTCTAGAGATGTTGGGAAAGTAGAATTTATAGGATTTGGTGACAGATTGAATACATGGGTTGAAAGAGAGACGTTGAAGATAATGTCAAGGCTACCAGTTAGTGAGACAGGCGGGGTGCTACCTACTGATAGAAGCGTCAGGGGGTGGACAGAGTTCAGGTGGGAGGATGGGTTCTGTTTAAAAGCCAGAGCTCTTGTCTTCTATCTCTGTTATACTCTATTAGTACAGTGCTCTGCTCACAGCCGGTGCTGAACAAATACAACTGATTGATAAGCTAGCCAAACAATCTCTTTAAAGATCCACGGAAACGAAAGTGTATTGCAGACTGCCAATCCTTTGATCTGTCTGGTCCAAATACCTTCTACTTTAAACACATTTCACCTTGTTTGGCCCTCCATGGTTATGGAGAACTAGTCAACATCCTCCTTATAAAAAAAATTCTTACAAACAGTTATTAAATCTTAGTCTTCTTTTCCCAGACCAAATAGCCCCAATGGAACCTGGTTTCTATATCAATAATTAATGGGGTGTGGCTATTCCCTGGAGTTTCCAGTTTCTCCAAATCCTTTTTAAATGTGGTGATCTAAGCAGATCTAAGGGAGCCCAGTCTAATGGCTGATGTAGTCTTGGTTTACTCACCAATACTTGGGCATGGAGGATCGTTCCCCTTCTAGACTGTGAGCCCGCTATTGGGTAGGGACCGTCTCTATATGTTGCCAACTTGTACTTCCCAAGCGCTTAGTACAGTGTTCTGCACACAGTAAGTGCTCAATAAATACGATTGAATGAATGAATGATCGTTACCAAGGTTGATTAGTGCTAGTGTTTTGCACAGATTCATTCTGTTCTCAATCAGCACACAGCAGCAAAGGAGCAGCTTCTTTCAGTTTGTAGAAAAAATTAGAGTTAGAGGAGAGCTACAGAGTTTAAAGGATGCTGTGGAGTCAAGGGAGAGGAAGTACTCAAGTGCTTAGAGCTTAGGAACTAGTTCAGTGTTTTATGCAGTTAATCTAAAATAGCAAATGGTGAGGATTCAGTTGATTTCTGAAATATAAAGCTGAAAATGCTGAGACAGATACATCCACATCATTTACTGAATGCTCTCAAGTGATGTAGTAGTAATGTATTTGAGTTCCCCACTGCACTGTTCTAAGCGCTTAGGAAAGTGTAATAGACAGAAGACAGCTGTTCCCTTGCCCACAAAGAGCTTCTATTCCAGTGTCTACTGGTAGTAGCTTCATGTACCAATCCTGATCTTCAGAGTGTCCCTGAAACAGAAATGAATTGGCATTGATATACTAGACATTTTTAGAGATCAACACCGCATATGCATTCTAAATCCTATATCTCCCAACATTATAAACAACATATTGTTCTGGGTTATAATTAAGTTGAACCATTGTATTCAATTATAGAAAGAAATATGTACATACTCAGAGTTTCTGTGCATGGTTTGATATTATAATATGCTCTCTGGGCTTTAGTTTACCTAGCAATTCTTCTTGTTTTCCACCCTTAATACCATTAAAGTATGTGGCTATATAAACCTCCATTTGTAAAGCTGAAAGCTGATATTTACTTAAAGTAATAAAATTTGGACTTCCTAATTCCTGGAAAAAAAAAAAGCAGAGGATAGAGCTCATATTTTTCAGACAATAAACAACCTCGTATAATCCTATTGTGAACATTAGCATACATTTCACAGTCTGTCTGGCAAACAATAAACGTTGTGACTCTATATATTTGAAATGCTAGACAAGGCATTGTACTAGGAAAATAAGCCTACAGCTGTGTCGGTGGGTCAAGAAACGGTCACGGCAAATTTCTCAGATAGTGTAGATCATGCTAAGAGACATTTACCTCTGGCCATCTATTAGGAAATGTGTTTTTCTGTCATAAACCACAGTAAGTGAATGCTTATCGGAAAGAGACTACCCACAAAAAATAGAACGTTTTAGTGATCATGACTGAGAGCTTCGAAAAGGATCACATTTCTCGTCTTGTGTAAACTGGTATTGAAAAAATGTCTTTTGTGAAGCAGAGAAAATACTGTCTGTACTAAGTGAAAGAATCATCAATGGCTGAAGCCTTCTAGAGCCCAAAGCTTCAAACATGAACCTGAAAGTTTTTTTTCCTGAAGAACTTGGAGAATTTTTGTTGTTTTTTTTAAGCAATTTGTTTCCTAAAAGTGCAGAAATGTATGCCAGTATGAACTATGAATGCTATAAATCCAGGGGGAATAGCTGTCAAGTAATCATTCATTGAGGACTATACTACATTCTTGGGGGATTGTAATATTGTTAATAGAATATCCATAATGTACCAAGATGTCATGGAGAGCCAGATGTCACTGTCTCCCCTTTTAATAATAATAATAATAATAATAGCATTTATTAAGCACTTACTATGTGTAAAGCACTGTTCTAAGCACTGGGGAGGTTACAAGGTGATCACGTTGTCCCACGGGGAGGCTCACAGTCTTAATCTCCATTTTACAGATGAGGTAACTGAGGCACAGAGAAGTTAAGTGACTTGCCCAAAGTCACATAGCTGACAAGTGGCGGAGCCAGAGTTTGAACCCATGACCTCTAACTCCAAAGCCCGTGCTCTTTCCACTGAGCCACACTGCTTTTAGAATGTAAGCTCTTTTTAGACAGAGAACATGTCTACCAACTCTGTTATGTGGTACTCTCCCAAGTACCTACTCAGTGCTCTGCACAGAGTAAACACTCAATAAATAGGATTGATTAATTACTGAATGGTAGTTGACAATTTTCCTGTGAAAGCCAAGTGTTTCTTATGTGATCTTGATTTATGCCCTGTGGGCCCATTGCTTTCTAAATAAAGTGTGACCTTACATTACATTGTGAACTTCATGAGAACAGGTGTTCTACTCAAATGTTCCCAAATAATAGGTGCTTAATATAAATGCTGTTCCTGTATCCTGATAATATACAGTCCCTGTAAATATTCAGATGTGGCATTGTGCAGTAGTGGGCTCTGCCTGCTTTCTACCATAGGGTAAACTGAATTACAGTCATCTCTCTGTATTGTACCATGTTCACACTGCATTCTGGGGCATCTGTAGGAAGCCGAACAATTTTGTAATTTTGTTTTATTTGAAGTGCCCTGGAGTGACAGGGTGGATGTAAATACAGCTTTAGCAACATGCTATTGCCTAGTTTGTGTGAGTGTAACTATCAGTTTCACCTGTTCTCTCCTCCAGTGACCTTCCCATCCCACCTCTGGTGGTGGAGGGTGGCATGTTGCTATGGAGACATTAAAGTGAACAGTGTCTGTCACACATCTCCTGTTCCTTTCCTTCCCCTCGGCATATAATCTATTCAAGAACTTTAGGTTGATAGTTCAGCTCAAAAACTGGTGAAGGGGATAGGAGGAAATCTTAACATCCTGTGAATAATAGAACCCTCAACCCAAGTTATAGATGGGAAATGGGAGGAGGGATGGAGCCTGCCCTTGCCTGGTGGTTAAGATATGGAGGTATGGGGGTGAAGTTTTTTGTCTAAGATCAGAGAATCAGTGGAGGAGCTAAGGAACTTAAGAATCCACTAGATCATCTTGCCTTTTGCTGCACAGGTAGTAAAGCTATTCATTTGTCCTGAAGACCTTGTTTCTTGAAAGAGGAACTTCTTCCATTTTCCAAATTTGGGGTTCTAGTTCATGACATGAGATTTCAGAAGCCCCCAGTTGAGCAGTTGCTGGAATTTTCAGAAATGATTTTAGTTTCCCTCAGATCTTGAAGTCAAGCCAAATTATCAAGGGATCAGATCCCCTTTGGAAGAAAAAGCGCCACAGAAAATATGAAAGCCCAGCATTATGACTAACTGCAGTGTTGGGTGGAAAGAATGACACTGGGAGATCTTTAAGTCTACAAATACCTTGAGTCGTCTGTCCAGTTTCCACCAACTCCCTTCACACTCACCCACATGGCAGAGCTAATGCAAGACTAACTCTTGCATTTTCATTTTTTTTTTAACTTGTCCACAGTCCTGGTCTACCTATTTCCACTGATAATAATAATGGTGGCATTTATTAAGTGCTTACTATGTGCAAAGCACTGTTCTAAGTGCTGGGGAGGTTACAAGGTGATCGGGCTGTCCCAGAGGGGGCTCACAGTCTTAATCTCCATTTTACAGATGAGGCCCAGAGAAGTTAAGTGACTTGCCCAAAGTCACACAGCTGACAATTGGCAGAGCCAGAATTTGAACCCATGACCTCTGACTCCAAAGCCCGGGCTCCTTCCACTGAGCCACGCTGCTTCTCCATCCCACCCTACTGCTAAAACCAGTGATGAGACCTTGGCTCTGAGATATTGGAAGACAGTATGGGAATCCCTCTGTCACTGACTGTACATTTCTCTATTACCTTGGCTGAGAGAAGTGCAATATCTGTTGGCCCAAGTCTGATGGCCAGGTAATAACATTCTCCTGATTACCCCTCAGTTATCTCAAAATGTGGAGTGGGTCTTCCTGCCTCCAGCTTTACAGGATATCTAGGATGTCAAGAAGGTTGTCTGTAGTGGTTTCTCACTGCTGGTAGACCCTCCTCCCTTGACCCAACACGACCCAAAGGTGTTGGGTTGTTTAAGTGTGGAGAGGAATTCTCTCCCTTGTCCCACTCTCCCAACACACCCCGAGAGCAACTGGGATTAGACGCTGTTGCCAAACGAGTGACTATGAAAAGTGGTGGGAAAAACAGGTCATTCCCACCTTGGATAAAGGCCTGTGTTATCTTTTCTTTAACAAGAGCAAGAAAATCAAATAGCAATAGCAAGAGATAATGCATGTCTGAGTGGGGAAGAAACAACAGAGGCAGTTGTGGTTAAAAATAAACACCACTATATATATTTTTTTTTTGCCTTCCGAGAAGCTTAACAGTTATTTAAAGATTATAGGATACTGCAGAATAACTAATTGGAAAATAAGATCCATAAATGGATGGAAATGCTGGTGGCTGATTTATCATTTTCCTTGATTGTGGAATATAGAGATTAATATAATTTAGAATCCCACATTATTTTTTTCATCTATTAACTCTTTTCCCCATTAAGGGATCTTTTGCCTAAAACCGCAATGATGATAATGTTAAAGGTATTTAAGCACTTATGTGTCAAGCACTGTTCTAAGTGCTGGGGTAGATACAAGTTGATCAGGTAGAATGTAGTCCCTGTCCCACATAGAGCTCACAATCTTAATCCCATTTTACAGATGAGGTAACTGAGGTACAGAGAAGTTAAGTGACTTGTCCGAGGTCACACAGCAGACAAGTGGTGGAGCTGGGATTAACACCAGGTCTTTCTGCCCTTCAGGCCCGTGCTGTATCTACTTGGCCATCCTACTCCTCAAATCACGTGTTTGAGTTTCATATTGCTCTCTCATTCATTATCTCAGCATACTTGGATGTAGCAGAATCTATCAACCAATGGTATTTTTTGAGCTCTTACTGTGTGCATACCACTAAGCCCTTGAGAGCTTAATACAGCAGAAAATGATTCTAACAATATCTTACAATAAAGCAAATATTTCATTCTCTGCATATTTTAGGAATCATAAGTTACTTCAGTTCAAGGAGGCATTGGTCAAATCAGCTCCATAGGCTTTGCTGGAATAGTCTGGATCTTGTCAAATGCCTTTGGATTTTTTTCATTATATAAAATCAATTAGTAATATTTACTGAACACTCATTCTGTGCAGAGCGCTACAAAAGTACAAACAGTAGACACAATTCCTGTCCTGAAGGAGTTTACAATCTAATGAGGAATTAGATTGAATTGATTAATAATGATAATGGCATTTATTAAGCACTTACTATGTGCAAAGCACTGTTCTAAGTGCTGGGGAGGTTACAAGGTGATCGGATTGTCCCACGGGGGGCTCACAGTCTTCATCCCCATTTTACAGATGAGGTAACTGAGGCCCAGAGAAGTCAAGTGACTTGCCCAAAGTCACACAGCTGACAACAGGCAGAGCTGGGATTTGAACCCATGACCTCTGACTCCAAAGCCTGTGCTCTTTCCACTGAGCCACGCTGCTTCTTGTGGCTGATTACTCAACCATAGTATGAGGCCTCTCAGGAGCTCTTACTAATTGATTATGTGAATGAATGCTAGAGGAGAAAAGACTTAGTAAATCAAGCGGGATAATAAGTCAAGAAGAAATTGCAACTGCAATGCACCAACCTATTTTGCGTTGAAGTGGTTATGGATTCAACACTGCTGAAAAGCGACAGTGTTGCTTCTGCTGAATAAACAGGAAGGTAATCATGCACCAATTATCATCTTTTCCACCACCACAGATGAGAAGTGACATGATGCAAGAATTAGCCTAGGTCTGCGGATATGAATTTAGCTCCAACTTTGGCTTCTTCTCTTCAGTCCGAAGCATGGAGAAAGGCAAACAACAGTAAGAGGGCATCTCATTGTAGACCATGAGGGGAAGCCACAAGGTTTTAAGGATGCTGGCACTAGGAATTGACATCCTATGTGAGCTCTACTGGGAAGTGAAAGACAGGCATCTTCCATGCGGTCCTGTAGGCTGCAAGGCAGCACCTTATAACAAGAACCACCAGTTGAGAATCTTACTGACTCCTGAAAAAGATTGCCAAATTGTACTCTCCAAACACTTAATACAGTGTTCTGCACACAGTAAACATTCAATAAATATGATTGAGTGAATGAATGCATGTGGAGGCAGGATCTGATGATGTGGAAAAAATATTTGCTTAATCGTATTCATAAAATGCTTACTGTTTGCAGAGCACTGTAATAATACCAAGAGTTATGGTATTAAGCACTATGTCCCAAGACCTGAGTTAAACTGGGGTAAGATACAAAATAAACAGGGCGGACTCAGTCCCTGTCCTACATGTAGCTCACTTTCTAAGCAGGCAGGAGGAGGATTTAATCCCTATTTTACAAATGAGGAAACTGAAGCCCAGAAGAATTAAGTGACTTGCCCAAGGTCAAATAAGTGGCAGAGTCAGGATTGAACCCAGGTGTTCTAACTCACAGACCCATGTTCTTTCCACTAGGCCACACTGTTTCTCCCAAGCACTATACTAAGCACTTGGGAGAGTACAGTCTAACAGAGTTTATTCATTCCATAGTATTTATTGAGTACTAACTGTTGGCAGAGCACTGTACTAAGCACTTGGGAAAGTACCATACAACAATAAAAGGCGACATTTCCTGCCCACAATGAGCTCACAGTTTAGAGAGGGGGAGATAGACATCACCCTCCTTGCCTTCAAAGATCTGACCATCTAGTTGGGGAAACATTGTCAGCAGGCCTAGGTTTGGTTTCCTAAAGAAAAATCATAAGAAACTTAAGTTTACAATGCTAAAGTGTAGAAAACAGCATGGCCAGTCAACATGAGAGGTTATATTGCCCTATCTAATCCTTCCACCTTCACAGTACAGTGAAGCAAGAATGTGCAATACGATGTTGTATTTCTTTTTTATTTGAGGTGACAGCAAGGGATCTGGAAGGGCGGGTTTAACTGTGCTCCTGGTACTTAAGGAACACTTGCAGCTCAACAAGTTGTGAGCATTATCAGAAGCCACCGAAGTAGTTATTCAGGAACTGCTCTGAGGCAGCAACTGTTTTGGGGAAAGTCACATACCCAGGGGTCAAGCAGGAAGTCATGGACTGCTTTGCAGGGTAAGCTCACGGACTGGGTGTGCCCATCTGCCTAAAAGCAAAAGCAAATTCTAAACCCGAATTTACGTTCACCCAGGATGAGGTGGAAAGCTATTTGGTCAAAAGTCAGTGTGGCAATTTTAATGTTTCAGAAAAATGTTTAAATGGTAGTTGCAGCATTTGAGTGCAGAGCATGTCGGTAGGCACTCACGAAGTACAGAATAACAGAGAGATACATTCCTGGCCCAAAAGGAGTTTGCAGTCGAAAAGAGGAGACAAACAGAAATATATTTACAACTAGCATGGTCAAAATTAAGTGCTTAGTACAGTGCTCTGCACCAGTAAGTGCTCAATAAATAAATACAATTGAATGAATAAATAAATCCATGTATGAATGCTGAGGAGAGTGTAAATATGTTCCTAAGTGCCAGAGGTGGCAGAAGGGTTGATGTACTGTATGTTGTATCCACTGCAGTGTTTGGTACATAGTAAATGCTTGACATACAACTATTATAGTTTTTGTTATTATTATTGCACCCAGGGTTATTAAAAATTCATTAGAGAAGGCTTGTTGGAGGAGTTGGGCTTTGAATATGGGGAGAGCTATGGTTAGTCTAATGGGGGAAGAAGTTCTAAGCCAGGAGGACAGCATTTAAGGGTTTGGGGAGTCAAAAAGGATTGTGGGTTCCATTTTCAAACCAGAAACCCAGAAGACAGTGGAACAAATATAACCAGGTACCACAAGGGGATTACAGTGTAAGTAGGAGGGAGAACAAATATTGAATCCCCATTTTACTGATGAGGGAAATGAGGTGTAGAGAAGTTCAGTGATTTGCCCAAAATCACACAGCAGGAAAGTGGTGGGGCCAAAATTAAGACCGGGGTCCTCCGACTCCCAGGCTTACGATCTTTCCATAGGGTCATGATCCCTTATGATGGAAGAAAACTCAGTGCCACTGTTAGAATCATTCTGATTTTTCCAGAAGGATTCTAAATAAAAAATGGGGGGGAAACACAGTGCACTATTGGCGTTGGAATTGATAAAGTGATGTCTTTGAGAGGACTAGATACAGTGGAAAGAGTCACAGGCTTGTCTGATGACTGGAAGGCACAGGTCTCCTTTTGCCTTATCTCAGTTTAACACACACTTTAGCAGCTATAGCATGTCTTCACATTAGGGCCCTCTATCATTAGTTAGCACTACTGCTGGAAAGCTGATAGGCTTTGTCTCTTTCTTAACCTTCTAATAAATGAAGCTTCCTTGTGCAGGCTTGAAAATACTTGAGTTTTCTTTTATCATCCAAATTCCTGACCCCTGAGGGCTCACCCTCACCCAAAGTTAACTCCGATATCTGAAAGTCAAGAGTTTTCCATACATGGGAAGCGGGCAACTTTGGAAGGTGGAGGCAATGTTTTGGAGACAGAGTAAAGTCCTTTTTTTTCTTCTTCTTCTTTAAACTGTGGATAGATGGAGGGCTTGTATATATGCTAAGGTATTAAAAGCTTTATGCTGCTACTGCACACAATGTACTGCAAATGTCTAAAAGCTAACAGGTCACACATGCTATTGTATCCAAAAGAACTCTGTTTAATCTACTGTACATTAAAGTACACTTCCTTATTTCCTATTATTTGTATTGCTTTGGACAAATATCATGAAATACGTATTCAAGAAATATCTCGTTTTAAAACAACGAAAGCCTTGTTTCTTGAAATAATGTCAAGCCCTGAAAGCTTTTAGAGCTTAATAAATAAGCATCGGTTAGCAGGTGTGCAGTGGGAAATTACATCTATAGGAATGTTAGAGTGGTCAGTAGTATTAGTACTAAGCAAGGTATTTATTGCATGCCTATTGAATGCCGTGCACCAAGTTCTTGGGAGATACGACAGAAGGACAAAATGCACTCCCACAAGAACTGTACACACTTAAAGGGGAGAAAGTTATAAAAATATCATATAGGATTAAGCAGCAAGGCCTAGTTGATAAAGGAAGGTCCTGGGAGTCAAAAGGACCTGGTTTCTAATCCCAGCTCTGCCATTTACCTCCTGTGTGACCTTGGGCAAGTCACTTAATTTCTCTGTGCCTCCATTTTGTCAGACGTAAAATGGGGATTAAGACTGTGAGCCCTGTGTGGACCAGGGACTGTGGCCAATCTGATTTATCTTGTATTTACCCCAGTACTTAGTACAGAGCTTGGCACATAGTAAGCACTTAAATGTTATTAAGAAAAAATGTATACATATTCAAATACATGGGCTGAGAGTGCACAGAAAGGCTAAAGTATGGATAATTAGCAGAAGAAGAATTGTTGGAGGAGGAAGAGGTGGGATTTCAGGAGAGCACTGAGGTTGGGGAGGCCTGAAGTCTGGTGGATATGATGGCAAGAGGGGAGTTCCAAGGCTTGGGGTAAACATGGGCAAGGATGACCTGATTAGAGTAGAGGCAGCCAGGTAAGGGGGCTTGGAAAAAGTGGTAAGTGCAAACAGGGAAATAGGGGTAAGGAGAGTCAATAAGTAAGATGGGGAAAGAGGTATTAAAATTTCATTTTTTATTTACCCTCCAAAATTAAATTGGAAAAAAATCAATCAATGGTATTTATTGAGCACTTATTGAATGCAGGGCATTCTACTTTTCAGTCCCTAGGGGGCAGAACCCCTAGGTTTGGATAGGACTTGATGGTAGCATGTTTTTTGCACTGGGGTTTCCAAAACGTCTCTAAAATGGATTTAAAATAAATCTACACCCATTGGTGTTGGGGGATAATGGGAATGGGGGTGTTTGGGATGTGGGCAAAGGGGATAGGAAACCTTTGAGAAAGGCTGGACTAGGAGGAAGTGAATAGGCTGCTTCCCAGGTAAATTTGCTAAAGTAGAGATTTATCTGCATCAATTCAAGAAGAGATGATTCGTGCCCTACTGATGTTGACCTACCATGTTGTGAATGAAGGTTCTTTTGTTCAGCAGACACTTGGTGGCCCTTGCTTCAGTTCAGTAGTTCAAGGCATAAGATCCACCATAGAATTTGTTCAACTTGGAAAGTTGTCACCAGTAGCAGAATTTGGGTGTGTTTCACAGACCCAGTGGGGGCTTGATTTGGGAGGACTCGGGCTCTAACTAGACAGATTTAGGAAAATTGGCTAACATTTGTTTTACCATCCTTAAAATGGAGCTGATATATTTCATCTTTTCATCCTTTCAGGAGTTTCAAGGAACTCCCAAATATTCCTTTTATCATTCCAAAAGACAATTAGCCTATAACTTAGTTAATGCTGTTTAACATTAGTGAAACCACTGGGCAGAAGCTTATGAAGGCAATGCACAAGTCTTAATCCTGAAAACACTTAGCCCTAATGAAATCAATTCAAGTACGACTTCAGGCAACTGAGCTAAAAGTAGTTTTCTGTGGAAGTTTGGGATTTGATCTGTATGTGCACCCTGGCTACTGCCGTGTCTTTTCAATTGAGACTCTTCTTCCCAGCTGCATAGGGAGTTAGGAGGAATCTTGTTAGAAGACAAAAAAAGAATGGGCTAAAAGTAAACATAAGGTGCCAGGACTTGCAGGTGGCTTTGGGTTGTATACATACAGTCTGGACAACATGTTTGCAGATTCACACTGCCTTATGGGGGGAAGATCTGGGAGAACATGACCAAACTGTGTGTTCTGCTTTGGAGGAGAATTATGTGGATGTTCAATAAACAACCACCTTTACCCAAAAGGTGCGACTTAATTTGGAATCCAATAATAATAGTAATAACAGTAATTAAGAAGTAGCATGGCCGAGTGGAAGGAGCAGGGGGTTAGGAGTCAGAAAACCTGTGTTCTAGTTCCAGCTCCACCATTTATTGCTATGTAACCTTGGAAAAGTCACTTAACTTCTCTATGCCTCAGTTTTCTCAACTGAAAATGGGGATTCAATACCTGTTCTCTTTTTTCCTTAGACTGTAAGTCCCAAGTGGGACAGGGACTTTGGCATGACTATCTTGTATCTACCCTAGTGCTTAGAGTGAGTGCTTAACAAATCAATCATTGAATTGTATTTGAGTGCTTAATGTGTGCAGAACACTGTATTAATTGCTTAGGATAGTACAACATAGAGTTGGTAGGCACATTCCCTATTCATAATGAGTTTACAGTATAGAGGATACCACTGTCATCATTATTATTACTACTACTGTTGGGGCCACGGGTGACTTCTTAAAGGCCCCTCTAAGAATGACAGTGTTAATATAGCTACTGAGTGAAATCTATTTTTAACATCTGCAATGGAGTGTCGAGAGATGGTGTAATCTTTCTAAGCTGCTCTCCTGGACCCACGGTGCATGTTCACACATGAAGAGCCAAACCGTGGTGCCCAATAAGGGAAAGTGGTGAGCTGTATTAAACAAGCAGAGCTAATGTGTGTCTGGGCTCTGGCAGGAAAGAACCCTGAGAGGACCCCGCCCTCCCCTCCCTACCGTCCTTTGTTCCTTGAGCAAAGGGTTCTCCCCTGGCCGGTGCTTGTTTTGGGAGCCTGGGTTACCCAGCCATCACCCACGTTACCCGCACCCCACCCTGTCGTATCCCTCTGCCAGGCCTGTAATTACAGGACAGGAAGAGCAACCTTCCCAAGGCTTCTCAAGGAGGCCAGAACCGGGACGGCCATTTTCCCACAGGCAGCCGGCTCTGCTGCGTTGCAGAGCCTCCAGACTCAACGGAATTAGAGATATTTCCTGAAGGCTCAGGCCTTGGAAGAGCTGGATGGGAGGTACGGGCGGCTGCTTTTTTTGAACCAGATACAGAACTAGTGCCACGAGGATGGAAGTGACACAAGGGAGTGAGCCCTCCTCTTGTGCTTCCCTCATGATTTGGTGGGTTTTAGTGTCCTCAAAGGGTAGAGGGGGAGGGCACCTTTCCTCTGCCTGAGAGGAAATCCCGACTGAGGATTTCAGCCAGGCGGCCCAGAGAGGCCTTGTTTAGTCAATATCCATTTATTCAGTCTATTTATGGAACACTTACGTGTGCAGAGCACTATACTAAGCACTTGGGAGAGTACAATATAACAAACACACAATCCCTTCTCGCAATGAGCTGACAATCTAGAGCCAGTCTACAGCTAATAGAAGGGAGTGGAACCTGGCCATTGAGCCTTTAGATCCCTTTTTACAAACCATTAGACTACCAAAATTTTGTTTGAGCACTAAATTTGCCTTAGTCCTGTCCTCATTTACCTCCATTCCTGCCAAACCTCCCCAAATGAAGGCCTCAGAGAATTTAGTGAAAGATCCGTTTCCAAATACATATTCCCAGGGAGACTCAACAAAAAGGTGTGGCGAGTATGGTACCCTTCTCATAAGACCTCTTACCTGATTCCCACACATCCTTCTAATCAGTCAACCCATGGTATTTGAGTGCTTACTGTGTCAGCACTGTACTAAGCTCTTGGGAAAGCATAATACAATAGAGTTGGTAGACATGATCCCCGTCCACAGGGCACTTAACTGAGATCTTTTAAGGCCTGAGAACGTGGACCAGTTATTTTCATAACTGAATTATTTTTCCTATGCTAGCTGGAACCCTTAAAAAGCTGTACTTGAGAACCAAGCCAGTTTGCTGCATTTACTTTCTAGTTTTCAACTGGGACACTGCATTACTGGCGCTTAGTACAGTGTTCTGCACACAAAAGCGCTCAATAAAAGATTGAATGAATGAATTACTGCATTCTTAAAGCATTTTCTCCTTCCTTTCGGTAAGTCCATTTCAGCTCAGCATGCAACGGTTCTTTGGGTATCCTAGTGTCACTTTTTCTGCTTATTTCACTATCTGGCAAGATTGGATTGAGTCAAGCATAACTTCAGTGCTTTGGCGGAAAGCCGGGCGGCTGTCCTCGGGGGCAAAACGGGTGGGGGTCACCAGTAGCCAGGGTCAAGAAGTGCCTGGTCAGTGGCTACTGTAAGAAGAGGACCCCGGTTGGGCCGAGAATATATAGATCACCCTGGGTGGGTGGGTTTGTAAGTGAGAGTATCCGCTCACCAAGGGAGCAGATGGGCGACTCGGATTCACCATTCCTCCAGCGTTATCCACCAGTAGTAGTTAGAGAAGCAGCGTGGCTCAGTAGAAAGAGCTGGAGTTTGGGAGTCAGAGGTCATGGGTTCAAATTCCGGCTCTGCCAATTGTCAGCTGGGTGACTTTGGGCAAGTCACTTCACTTCTCTGGGCCTCAGTTCCCATCTGTAAAATGGGGATTAAGACTGTGAGCCCCCTGTGGGACAGCCTGATCACCTTGTAACCTCCCCAGTGCTTAGAACAGTGCTTTGCACATAGTAAGCACTTAATAAATGCCATTATTATTATTATTCAACATCAAAGGGCAACACAAGATCACAATGAGGTTCATGATGGGAAGCAGCATGGCCTGGAGGAAAATGAATGGGCCTGGGTGTCAAAGGACCTGAGTTCTAATCCCAGCTCCATCATGTACCTGCTGTGTGCCCTTGGGCAAGTCACTTTAACTTCTCTGTGCCTCAGTTCCCTCATCTGCAAAATGGGAATTCAATACCTGTGCTCCCTCCTGCTTAGATTGTGAACCTCATCTGGGGCCTGATTATTTTGTATCTACCCCAGTGCTTTGTACAGCGCTTAGAGAAGCAACGTGGTTTAGTGGAAAGAGCTTGGGCTTGGGAGTCAGAGGTCGTGGGTTCTAACCCCGCCTCCGCCACTTATTAGCTGTGTGACTTTGGGCAAGTCACTTAACTTCTCAGTGCCTCAGTGACCTCATCTGTAAAATAGTGATTAAGACTGTGAGCCCCATGTGGGACAACCTGATTACCTTGTATCTACCCCAGTGCTTAGAACAGTGCTTGGCACATAGTAAGCACTTAACAAAAACCACCATTATTATTATTATTATTATTACAGTGCTTGGCACATAGAAAGCACTTAATTCCACAATTATTATTATTATTCTGTAATGAAATCAGTTGCCTAGCATCAGAGCTGTGTTCACTGAAACACAGCTATGCTGGGTGAGGCATGGGAGGAGAATGAACAACAGTAGGACTCTATGGAGAGCTGGAATTGAGAAACCCAAAGCAAGAGAAAACATTTTAAGGGTATAGCTAAGCCTCAGACCATACTACATCCCAGCTGAAAACCGGGATTCAGTGGTTGAGGCAAGATCAGCATGAGACACTGTTATCAAGAAGAGTGTGGCTGTCCCCAAGCAGAAGCTTTGTGAGCAATGAGAATTGTCAAAAGACAAAAATGGCACGAGGCACTGCAAACATCAACCATGACAACATAACAAGAGACAGCCTTTTTGTGTGGGCGCAGTCAGGCTGGGATTGGGGCTCTGCATTGTTCATTTCAGCCAGAGTTGACCTTCACTGTCAGTGAAGTGTGTTCCTCGAATACGTAGGACCGTTATATTTTGTCTTACAAAATGAAACACACATGCACAGCACTCTGTGGGGGCGGGGTGGGAATATGCCTCCATCCCTTACCATTAGTGAAATTGAAGGCTATCAGATTTTGCTTGTTACCGTACTACTAGTCATTATGGACTCTTTCTTTTACATTTAATTAAAAAATGACATGTAGAGAAGCAGCATGGTTCAGTGGAAAGAGCCCGGGCTTGGGGGTCAGAGGTCGTGGGTTCTAATCCCAGCTCTGCCACATGTCAGCTGTGTGACTTTGGGCAAGTCACTTAACTTCTCTGGGCCTCAGTTACCTCATCTGTAAAAATGGGGATTAAGACTGTGAGCCCAACGTGGGACCACCTGATTACCTTGTATCCCCCCAGCACTTAGAAAAGTGCTTGGCACATAGTAAGCACTTAAATGCCATTATTATTATAATTATTATGTAGAAAACGCTTGTCTTAGGAAAAGACTATTTATAGAGAATGAGGTTTCCTAGCTCTCCTTATGTAAATTTAAGCACAATCCCTTTGGTTTTCAAGCAGTAAACTAGATTCTCCCAAAGTGTAGACATGTTAAATAAATAAATTATTCACCTTCTTTGATCCTTTTGGTAAAATTTCTCATATTCCCATCTGATTCTCTCTTCCCCTCCTTTAAAGTTGGATTTTTAAAAGCGAATGGCTATTGCAAATGAGAGCTTCTCTGGCATAGTGGCCCACGATTCACCCTCTTTCATGTGTGGGCATGCTGGCAATTCAGCTGGATTGTGTCAACGAAATCAACTCTATCACCCTCCTAACCATTTGAGTTATTTAGTAAACATTTTTCTCCCATCTCCTGGAGGCAAGCCCCAACAGTGTGGCCTGAATCAGGGCTTCCTTTGTTTTCCATCAAAATGCTTTCATCTCGGCTTGATCAAGTGCTGACCATGATTCTCTACCGCATAGTTTGATCATGATGTGATGGTGTGGCACGGCTTTTGTGTAGGATCGTACAGTGTGCTTGGACAGGGGTTCGCCAAACTGGCAGATATGGGGTTAGAGACGAGGCTCCAAACACATGCAGTGAGAATGGGACTCGCCGTAGGACACAAACACTCAGTATTTTTTCAGGGAATGAATGAGGTATCCTTTTCCGCTTTTACCCCATTTGTGTGGATGAAATGAGAGAGAATAGCATATCGTATCTCCAAGCAGCGTACCACTTAGAGAGGATACAGAGACATAGAAAGTATTGGTCCAGTGATCCAGTCTTCTAGCTGGTGAGGGTTAGGATTGGGTGTCCAGGTTCACTCATTCAGTCGTATTTATTGAGCGCTTACTGTGTGCAAAGCACTGTACTAAGCACTTGGGAAGTACAAGTTGGCAACAGATGGAGATGGTCCCTACCCAACAACGGGCTCACAGTCTAGGAGGGGGAGACAGACAACAAAACAAAACATGTGGACAGGTGTCAAGTCATCAGAAGAAATAGAATTAAAGCTAGATGCACATCATTAAAAGAATAATAGAATAGTAAATATGTACAAGTAAAATAGAGTAATAAATCTGTACAAACATATATACAGGTGCTGTGGGGAGGGGAAGGAGGTAGGGCTGGGGGGATGGGGAGGAGGAGAGGAAAGAGGGGGCTCAGTCCAGGTGCCCTTATTACTCTGTAAAGTTTCTGACATTACTCTCTCAAGACCAGGAACCTGCCCCAATCAATCAGTCAATGGTATTAATGAGTGCTTAGTGTGGAGAGCACTGTACTAAGTGCTTGGGAGAATACAACAGAGTTGGCAGATAAGTTCCCTGCCCACAATGAAGTTACAGTCTAGAGGGAGAGATGGGCATTAATAAAAATGAGTACTTTCCAAGCACTTAGTTCAGTGCTCTGCACACAGTTAACGCTCAATAAATATGATTGAATGAATAATTGGTAATTTAAAGATACGTGCGTAAGTGCTTTGGGGTTGAAGGTGGGATGAATATCAAATACCCAAAGGCCACAGATCCAAGTGCATAGACAGGGCAGAAAGGAGAGGGAGCTGGGGAAAAGAAGGTTTAATCTGGGAAGGCCTCTTGGAGTAAATGTGACCTTAGTAAAGCTTTGAAGGACAGCTGTAAGCTCCTTGAGGGCAAAAATTGTCTACCAACTAATTCTATTGTACTCTCCCAAGCACTTAGAGTGTTCTGCACACAATAAATGCCACTGATTGACTTCCTAGACACAATCCCCTTGACAGTCCCTGCTCCCAGAGAAGCAGCATGGCTCAGTGGAAAGAGCACAGGCTTTGGAGTCAAAGGTCATGGGTTCAAATCCCAGCTCCTATGCTTGTCAGCTGTGTGACTTTGGGCAAGACACTTCTCTGGGCCTCAGTTACCTCATCTGCAAAATGGGGATTAAGACTGTGAGCCCCCCGTGGGACAACTTGATCACCTTGTAACCTCCCCAAGGCTTAGAACAGTGCTTAGCACATAGTAAGCACTTAATAAATGCCATCATTATATTATCATTATTATTAGACCATTTTCAGGCATTTTCCCAGGTATCTGTGGGACGAGCTGCACTTTTCTTGAGGGAGGATAGGAAGAATAATGGCATCTCTGCCCTGCTCCAGCTCTAGCCTCATAGTGATGATGTGCAGTATTTCACCAATCCCTTGTAGCCCCTGCCTCTGACAGCGCCTAACATGGCATCCTGGGAATTTGAATGGCCTGTTAGATGGCATCCTGAGTGATCTTGACTATAAAAAGAAAAAGAGAGAGGACCTGATAGAACATGTTTGGTCTTGGCATAAAGAGCTGTTGAAAATAAAAAGCACAAGCTCTCTGCATTTGTGTTCTAGGTTCTAATCCAGTTCTGCCACCTGCCTGCTGTGGAACCTTAGATAAACCACTTAACTTCTCTGCATCTCAGAGGAAACTAGGTAAAATGGATATTGAGTCCCTGTTCTTGCTCCTCCTTAGACTGTGAGCCCCATGTCGGACCTGATTATCTTTTAATAATAATGATGATGACGACATTTATTAAGTGCTTACTATGTGCAAAGCACTGTTCTAAGCGCTGGATAATGATGACATTTTTTTAAGCGCTTACTGTGTGCAAAGCACTGTTCTAAGCACTGGGGATGTTACAAGGTGATCAGGTTGTCCCATGGGGGGCTCACAGTCTTAACCCCCATTTAACAGATGAAGTAACTGAGTCACAGAGAAGTTCAGTGCCTTGCCCAAAGTCACACAGCTGACAATTGGCGGAGTCAGGATTTGAACCCATGACCTCTGACTCCAAAACCCGTGCTCTTTCCACTGAGCCATGCTGCTTCTTTCAGGGCTTTGTACAGTGCTTGGCACATAGTATGCACTTGGATCTCCAACCTTTAGGCATTTGATGTTTGCTCTACCTTCAACCCTACATCACTTAAGTACATATCTATCAATTATACAATATAAATGATTTATATTAATATCTGTCTGTTCCTCTAGACTGTTAGCTTATTGTGGTCAGGGAGCAGGTCTACCAACTACTTTGTATTGGTACTCTCCCAAGCACTTACTACAGTGCTCTGTCATTCATTCATTCAATCGTATTTATTGAGCACTTACTGTGTGCAGAGCACTGTACTAAGCGCTTGGGAAGTACAAGTCGGCAACATATAGAGACGGTCCCTACCCAACAGCGGGCTCACAATCTAGAAGGGGGAGACAGACAACGAAACAAAACATATTAAAAAAATAAAATAAATAGAATAAATATGTACAAGTAAAATAGAGTAATAAATACGTGCAAAAATATATACATATATACAGGTGCTGTGGGGAGGGGAGGGTGCTTACTCTGTCCACAGTAAGCACTCAAAAAAATGCCATTGATTATGTTGTTGATGATGATGAGAGGTGTTTAACAAATACCATTATTATTACCCAGAGCAGAAGAAGGACATGATTTTAAGGTGTAGCATAAGAAGCTTCAGTTAGATGCAATAAAGAGGCATATGATTGCATTGGTGGGTCAGCACTGAATTAAGCATCAAGGGAGACTGTATAATTACCTCCTCTTGAGGTCCTTTAGAGTATATTTATCAATAATACCATTTAATAACCACATGGAAGTACGGAAGCAGGGTACTGAGCACTGGTAAGTGTACGTGGACTTAGACCCAGACAATGTTCCTACCTACTGAGGGCTTCATGATCTATATCAGGGAAACACAGCATGTGAGAAAATGACAGATTTTACCCAGCAATTCAATAAAAAGAAAAAGGCGTTCTTCCCTTATCGCTCCAAGTTGGACGATCTGCTGAAGTTTGCCCTGAACACGCTAGTGTTTAGAAGCAGCATGGCCTAATGGAGTCAGAAGGACTTGGGTTTTAATTCTGACTCTGCCACTTGTCTTAAGTGTGACCCTGGGCAAGTCGCTTCACTTCTCTGGGCCTCAGTGACTTCATTGGTAAAATGGGGATTAAGACTGTGAGCTCCTTGTGGGATTTGGACTGTGACCAACCTGATTAGCTTGCATCTGTTTCAGCTTAGTATAAATAAATCATTTACAATATATAATTTAAAGATATTCATGCAAGTACTTTGGAGTTGAGAGTCAAGAGAATATCGAATGCCTAAAGGCTACAGATCCAAGTACATAGATGGCAGAATGGAGAGGGATCTGGGGAAAAGAGGGCTAAACTGGGGAAGGCCTCTTAGAGGAAATGTAACCTGTCACATAGTAAGTGCTTAACAAATGTCATGAAAACAGCAACCAATGGCAAAATTTTTTTAAATATTAAGAATATTGGTTTCTTTCCCATAATGGTGAGCGGCAGGGCAAGGGTGACTCCAGTTCTCAGATCCACCCCTCACAGATCCCCAAGGCCCTGTGATTGGAAAGCTCTGGTTACGTGTCGCCAATCTCTGCCACTCCTCCCTCCTGCAATTACTCTGCTGCTGGTGAGGAAGCTCTGAGATCTGAGGGACAATCTAGAAGATACTATCTATGATCCTATAAAGGTTTGGGGCTTGACACCGTGTTCTTTATTAGAGGCTCGCGCAGGCTATAAATGGACATAGCCTAAGCCCAGTCCATGACTGGGGACAGAAGCCGGATTGGTGGAGGTCAAAGAGAGAAGTGGAGAAGAGGAATTTGAGACAGCGGGTGTAGACAACTTGCTCAAGAAGTTTAGAGAGAAATAGCAGGAGGGAGATGGGGCAATAACTGGAGGGAGCTACCAGGATTACCCTGCATAGAGAAGCAGCATGGCTCAGTGGAAAGAGCCCGGGCTGCTTTGGAGTCAGAGGTCATGGGTTCAAATCCCAGCTCTGCCACTTGTCAGCTGTGTGACTTTGGGCAAGTCACTTAACTTATCTGGGCCTCAGTTACCTCATCTGTAAAATGGGGATTAAGACTGTGAGCCACCTGTGGGACACCTTGATCACCTTGTAACCTCCTCAGTGCTTAGAACAGTGCTTTGCACATAGTAAGCACTTAATAAATGCTATCATTATTATTATTAGTAGTATTATACTCTGCTGTGCCTCCCTTAAGTTAGTTTTCAGTTACTCCCATTGCAGCTCAAGCTCTTTCAGTTCAGTGACCTCTTGGTCAGTGAAGCAGCATGGCCTAGTGGAAAGAGCACGGGCCTGGTTGTTAGAGGACCTGGGTTCTAATCCTGGCTCTGCCACTTACCTGCTGGGTGACCTTGGGCAAATGACTTTCCTGTGCCTCAGTTCCTCATCTGCGTAATAGGGTTTCAGAGTCTGATCTCTCTCCTACTTAGACTGTGAGCCCCATATTATATCTATACCAGTAAAGTGTTTAATGAATACTTCAGTTATTATTATTGGCTCCAACCTAAAACTGGGGACCACAGGTAGAAGAGAGATTTGTCTGATCCTGGCCTGGACCCAGCAGGGGGTTTGAATCTGGTGGCACCCTTAACATTCCCTAACATCTATCTTCAACTGTTCATACTCCAATGGCTTCTTCCCCACTGCTTCCAAACATGCCCATGTCTCCCCTAAAAAACTCCCTAAAAAACCCTCCCTTGACCCCATGGCTCCCTCCAGTTATCACCCTATCTCCCTCCTACTATTTCTCTCTAAACTCCTTGAGCAAGTTATGTACACCCACTGTCTCAAGTTCTTCTTCTCCACTTCTCTCTTTGACCCCCTCCAATCTGCTTCCATCCCCTTCACTCCACAGAAGCCGCCCTCTCAGAGGTCACCAGTGATCATCTTCTTGCCAAATCTCTACTCCATCCTAATCCTCCTTGACCTCTCAGCTGCCTTTGACACTGTGGACCACCCCCTTCTCCTGGAAACATTATCCAACCCTGGCTTCACTGACTCTTTCTTCTCCTGGTTCTCCTCATCTCTCTGGCCATTCCTTCTCTGTCTCCTTTGCAGGCTCTTCTTCTGCCTCCTACCCCTTAACTGTGGAGGTCCTTCAAGGTTTAGTTCTGGGTCCCATTCTATGCTCCATCTAAACCCACTCCCTCGGAGAACTCATTCACACCCATGGCTTCAACTACCACCTCTTTGTGGATGATCCCCAAATCTACATCTCCAGCCCCGATCTCTCTCCATCCCTCCAGTTTGACATCTCCTCCTCCCTTCAAGACATCTCTACTTGGATGTACTCCCATCACTTCATACTTAACATGTCCAAAACAGAGTTCCTTATCTTTCCACCGAAACCCTGTCCTCCTCCTGAGTTTGCCATCACTATAGATGGCATCACCAACCTTCCTGTCTCAGAAGCCTGTAATCTTGGCATTATCCTTGATTCCTTTCTCTTATTCAATCCATCACTAAATCCTGTATGTCCCACCTTCACCATATCACTAAAAGCCACCCTTTCCTCTCCATCCAAACTGCTACCATGTTAATACAATCACTCATCCTATCCCACCTGGATTACCGCATCAGCCTCCTTGCTGACCTCCCAGCCCCCTGTCTCTCCCCACTCCAGTCCATATTTCACTCTGCTACCTGGATCATATTTCTACGTTAAGGACATGTCACCCCACTGCTCAAAAAACTCCAGTGGTTGCCCACCATCTCCGCATCAAACAAAAACTCCTCAACATTGTCTTTAAAGCGCTTTACCACCTTGCCCCCTCCTACTTCACCTCGCTTCTCTCCTACAACCCAGCCCGCATGCTTTGCTCCTCTAGTGCTGACTTTCTCACTGTCTCCATCTCACTGCCGACCCCTTGCCCACATCCTACCTCTGGCCTGGAATGTCCTCCCTCCTCAAATCCAACAATTACCCTCTCCCCTTTCAAAGGCTTATCAAAGGCACATCTACTCCAAGAGACCTTCCCAGACTAAGCTCCACTTTTCCTCATCTCCCACTCCCTTCTGCATTGCTCTGACATGCTCCCTTTGCTCTTCCCCCCTTCCGGCCCCACGGTACTTATATACATATCTATAACTTTATATTGATGTTCATGTGCCCCCCAGACTGTAAGCCTGGTGTGGGAAGGAAATGTGACTATTTATTGTTGTATTGTACTCTTCCAAGTGCTTAATACAGTGCTCTGCACACAGTAAGTGCTCAATAAATGCGAATGAATGAATGAATGTGGGGCTATAATCTGCCTAAATGCTTTTAGCCAACTACCTGTTTATCAGGATTATTACAGTTTGGGCAGGGTCTCTACTATTAAAATGACAATCCTTCCCCTACTTAACTCTCCCTTCCTGCTCTGAAAACAAACTTAGACCCAGTTCCTGGCAAGACCTAAGCAGTCAGAGATGAGGAGGTTTGAAAGTACATGACAAAGCACAGGATTTTTTCTAATCTTATCCTCTTAGGCTGTAGGAGAGGAAAAAAAAAATATGCAAAGTGGGGGGGAGGCGGGATATAGAGAGAAGCCATACACTTCTGCAAACATCACTTCCAACTACGTGCATTACTCACCTTATCTTAAGTGTTCCTGGAAACAACATCTGTACCATCACCACCCAAGAGTTATAAGGTTGAATCACCGTAAGTTCTAACTCTGACTCAAAGCAGATCCCACCCCATCCCTTGCCTCTGCTACAGTTTGAAAACCAGGCAGTAGAGGATTCTGGGCTCCGTCACTACATTTCCCAACTGCTCCTCTTCCCCAGCCCTTTGTCCCACATAGGCCTAAATCAGAATCAGGCCTAAAGGAAAGACAGGATTCAATGGCAAGATGGGAGATCTTCACAGATATAATACTTGGAGGGTGGGGGGATATTAGGAAACATCCAGGGAAGGGAAACGGCGTGGAAACAGCATGGCTCAGTGGAAAGAGTACGGGCTTGGGAGTCAGAGGTCATGGGATCAAATCCCAGCTCTGCCAATTGTCAGCTGTGTGACTTTGGGCAAGTCACTTAAATTCTCTGTGCCTCAGTTCCCTCATCTGTAAAATGGGGATTAAGACTGTGAGCCCCCACGTGGGACAATCTGATCACCTTGTAACCTCCCCAGCGCTTAGAATAGTCCTTTGCATTCATTCAATCGTATTTATTGAGCGCCTACTGTGTGCAGAGTACTGTACTAAGTGCTTGGGAAGTACAAGTTGGCAACATATAGTGACGGTCCCTACCCAACAGTGGGCTCACAGAGTAAGTGCTTAAATGTTATTTTTAAAAAAAGCCCAGCTCTGCCGCTTGTCTGCTTTGTGACCTTGGGTGAGTCGCTTGCCTTCTCTATGCCTCTGTTTACCTCATCTGCAAAATGAGAATTAAGAATGTGAGCTCCATGTGGGACATAGAGTGTGTCCAACCTGGTTAGCTTGGATCCATCCCAGTGCTTACTAAGTGGGTGACAAGTTGTAAGTGCTCAATAAATGCTGTTGATTGAAATAAGGAGCAGGGTCCATGCCTAAGAGACACTTGGCACTCTTACTGTGTGGAGTTTATTCATTCAATTGTATTTATTGAGCGCTTACTGTGTGCAGAGCACTGTACTAAGCCCTTGGGAAGTACAAGTTGGCAACATATAGAGACGGTCCCTACCCAACAGCGGGTTCACAGTCTAGAATTATGAAGTGTTAGTGCTTAGTAAGGTGCTTTGCACACAGTAAGCACTCAATAAATACTATTGATTGAAGAGGTGAATGGTGCTCTGAATTCATGTGACCTGACCATTTGCATCTCCTGGGAAAAGATGTAGGATACATTGTATAGCTGGGCCAACCTCCTAGTGATAAAGGGTGCATGCAGGGGTAGTTTTCTCCTTGTCAGGAATTCTGGGAATACTTGAGGAGAAAGTTTCCCCATTCCTCTCCCCTCATCACCACTATTTCCTAAGAATCCTTCCTCCTCCACCCCCTCTTCCCCCCCATGTTATGTCTTCAGAATAATAATTGCGATATTCGTTACTGTACTAAACCCTGGTGTAAATACAAGATAATCAGGTCGGACACAGTCCCTGTCCCGCAGGGTATTCACAGTTTAACAGGGCGAGAGAACAGTTATTGAGTCCCCATTTTACCGAAGAGGAAACTGAGGCATGGAGCATTTTAGTGACTTGCAGGCAAGATTAGAACTCAGACTACTGAACCATGCTGCTGCTTAGAGTTGGGACATGTGCTTAAAGCTGATTGCCATCCCTGCTGATTAGTTTTCAGTTCTCATTGTTTTCTGGGGGCTTTCCGGTCTATGTATTTCTCCCCTCATCTTCTGCTTCCCCCCTTCACTTCCCCCTCTTCCCTTCTCCATTTCCATTTAACTTGATGATGTCCTTTCTGCTCCCAGTAGATGGCAATATTCATTTTGGTTTTCCTGTTGGGTATTTTGTTCCTGCACAAACAGTGCTGGCAACTATTCTCTGCCAAGGAAGTCCCATTTTTCACTAGATGTAGCTGTGGGGCAAAAGATCAAAGACAAAACTGGCCAAGGGTCCGGAGACCCTTCCCTCGAGGTCCAGGATGATGATAATAATGATAACAATGGTATTTGTTAAGCGCTTACTGCGTGCCAAGCACTGTATATATGTATATATGTTTGTACATATTTATTACTCTATTTATTTTACTTGTACATATCTAGTCTATTTATTTTATTTTGTTAGTATGTTTGGTTTTGTTCTCTGTCTCCCCCTTTTAGACTGTGAGCCCACTGTTGGGTAGGGACTGTCTCTATATGTTGCCAATTTGTACTTCCCAAGCGCTTAGTACAGTGTTCTGCACATAGTAAGCGCTCAATAAATACGATTGATTGATTGATTGATTGTCCGTCCATCCTGGTGGGCGAGGAAGAGGAAGGTTGGACTGGATCAGAATATACTGTATCTGGTGCTTGAGGTCATTGATTATTTTTTCTCTCTCTGCTAAAGGTTGCTTGGGACATTCATTGTCCTTTTGTGGAAATGGAGGTTGTTATGAGACCTGGTTTGGTATGGACTGATTCGAAGTGTGTGAAACATAAACTAAGATCGATCGATCAGTTGTATTGAGCAGGGCATTGTAGTAAGCACTTGGGACAGGACAATATGACAGAGTTGGTAGACGTGGTCCCTAGCCCTAAGTCAGTCAGTCCAGTCAATCATATTTATTGGAGTTGACTGTCTGGAGGGGAGACAGACGTTTAGACAAATTATGGATAGAATACAAGTGCTGAGTGGCTGAGTGGAGTAAATAAAGGGTACAAATCCAATAATAATAATAATGGCATTTATTAAGCACTTACTATATGCAAAGCACTGTCCTTAGCTCTGGGGAGGTTACAAGGTGATCAGGTTGTCCCACGGGGGCTCACAGTCTTCATCCCCATTTTACAGATGAGGTAACTGGGGCACAGAGAAGTGAAGTGACTTGCCCAAAGTCACACAGCTGACAAGTGGTGGAGCTGGGATTTGAACCCATGACCTCTGACTCCAAAGCCCATGCTCTTTCCACTGAGCCACGCTGCTTCGATAGCAAGAGCGACAGGGAAGGGAGAGAGAATAGGGGAAATGAGGGGTTATATGGGGAAGGGCTGTTGGAGGAGATGTGATTTTGATAAGGCTGCGAAGGTGGGGAAAGTGATGGTCAGTCAGAAAGGAATGGGGAGGAAGGTCCAGGCCAGAGGTAGGATGTGGGAGAGGGGTCAGAAGTGACATAGGTGAGAGATCGAGCACAGTGAATAGGTTGGTGTTAGAGGAGCTAAGTGAATGTGCTATGCTGTAATAGGAAATCAGAGAAGAAAGAGAAGCAGTGTGTCCTAGTGGATAGAGGATGGGCTTGGGAGTCAGAAGGAACTGGGCTCTAATCCCAACTCCACCACTTGTCTGCTGCGTGACCTTGAGCAAGTCACTTACTTTCTCTGTGCCTCAGTGATCCCGTCTGTGAAACTTGGATTAAGACTGTGAACCCCACGAGAAGCAGCGTGGCTCAGTAGAAAGAGCACGGGCTTTGGAGTCAGAGGTCATGGGTTCAAATCCTGGCTCCGCCACTTGTCAGCTGTGTGACTTTGGGCAAGTCACTTAACTTCTCTGTGCCATAGTTCCCTCATCTGTAAAATGGGGATGAAAACTGTGAGCCCCCCGTGGGACAATCTGAGCACCTTGTAACCTCCCCAGTGCTTAGAACAGTGCTTTGCACATAGTAAGCACTTAATAAATGCCATCATTATCATTATTATTATTATTCCAGTGCTTAGCACAGTACCTGGCACCAAGTATGTGCTTAATAACTACTATTAAAATATAAAATAAGATAGAAGAGGGAAAGATGGTTGAGTGCTTTTAAACCAATGGTAAGGAATTTCTGCAGATGCAGAAAGATGGGTTAGGCATTCATTACAAGAAGGTATCATTATAAACAATTTATTTGACAGGATTTCCCAGTATAACACTAGTCTTTTTACTTCAAAGGCAGAATCTCTGTCCACCACAAAGGACTTCCCAGCTAATTAACTCTTGATTTTTATGATAGTGCAGCTGAGAGATAGCTTAACACAGTTACTTTCAAATTTCAGGCATTTGTTCCGTATCCCAAATCAAAGCAAATGTGTTATTCTTGGTATCTGGTCATTCAACAAGCTCCAGAATTTAGATATGGCACCACTATGCCAAATCCCATCCTTATGCATGTAGCAATAAGGCGGCAATGTGGTCTAGTGGAAAGAGCACAGGCCTGAAAATCCAGAGCCCTGGGTTCTAATCCCACCTCTTTCTCAAGCATGCTGTGTGACCTTGGGCAAATCACTTATCTCTCTGTGCCTCAACTTCCTTATCTTTCAAATAATAATAATAATGGCATTTATTAAGTGCTTACTATGTGCAAAGCACTCTTCTAAGCACTGGGGAGGGTACAAGGTGTTCAGGTTGCCCCACAGGGGGCTCACAGTCTTAATCCCCATTTTACAGATGAGGTAATTGAGGCCCAGAGAAGTTAAGTGACTTGCCCAAAGTCACACAGCTGACAATTGGCAGAGCCGGATTTGAACCCATGACCTCTGACTCTAAAGCCATGCTCTTTTCCACTGAGCCACGCTGCTTCTCAGCATTTGTTAAGCGCTTACTATGTGCCAAGCACTGTTCTAAGCGCTGGGGGGGTGCAAGGTCATCAGGGTGTCCCACATCGGGCTCACAGTCTTAATCCCCATTTTACAGATGAGGTAACTGAGGCATAGAAAAGTTAGGTGACTTGCCCAAAGTCACACAGCTAAGTGGCAGAGGCAGGATTAGAACCCATGACCTCTGACTCCCGAGCCCATTCTGTTTCCACTGAGCCACACTGCTTCTCTAAGCACTGGGGGGATACAAGGTCATCAGGGTGTCCCTCATGGGGCTCACAGGTAGGTAAAATACCTGTAAATCTTCCCTCTTAGATTGTGAGCCAGTGTGGGATTGGCACCTGCTCTTACTAAATGTTAAGGTCCTTGTGGCAGGGATTAAATCTATCAACTCTTGTATTGTCCCAAGTGCTTAGTACAGTGACCAACAATCAACTCTGTTATATTGTTAAACTGTATTCTCCCAAGCACTTAGTTACAGTGCTCTGCACACAGTAAGCACTCAATCGTATTTAATGAGTGCTTAATGTGTGAAAAGCCCCTACTAATCAATCAATCAATCATATTTATTGAGCGCTTACTGTGTGCAGAGCACTGTACTAAATGCTTGGGAGAGTACAATATAACAGAGTTAGTACTCAAGTTCCCTGCCCACAGTGAGCTTAAAGTCTAGAGGGGGAGACAGATGATTATATAAATTAAGGATATGTAAAATGAGAAGCAGTGTGGTCTAGTGGATAGAGCATGATCTTGGGAATCAGAAGGACCTACGTTCTAATCTCCGCTCTGCCACTTGTCTTCTGTATGACCTTGGGCCAGTCGCATAACTTCTCAGGTCCCTCATTTGTAAAAATGGGGATTAAGACTGTGAGTCCCATATGGGACAGGTACTGTGTCCAACCCGATTGTCTTGTATCTACCCCACTGTTTAGTACAGTGCCTGGCACATAGTGAGCACTTAACAAGTGCCATAAAAAGAACAACCCCACAAACCCACACACACATGCTGAATTCCTGAACTAAAATGGTCATAAACATGGATAATGGCCCATGGGAGCTCTGGTTGTTTAAAGCCACAGATTAACACGTTGGTATCAGAGGCTCCAGGTACTCTTCCTAGATTTACAAGAGACAGGAAGGGTGTGGGGGCAGGAGCAATTCTGAGCGCAGTACAAGAGCATGGAGGAACAAAAGAAATGGAGTTGGCCATGCAGACAAAGGGGGACCATCATCATCATCATAATAATGACATTTATTAAGTGCTTACTATGTGCCAAGCACTGTTCTAAGCTCTGGGGAGGTTACAGCGTGATCTGGTTGTCCCACCGGGGGGCTCCCAGTCTTAATCCCCATTTTACAGATGAGGGAACTGAGGCACAGAGAAGTGATTTGCCCAAAGTCACACAGCTGACAATTGGCAGAGTAGGGATTTGAACCCATGACTTCTGATTCCAAAGCCCGTGCTCTTTCCACTGAGGCTGAAAGCCCAGGAGGGGCTGGAGACCCTTAGGCTAAACCATGCTGGGTCAAGATCCATTCTGGAGAATACTGGGGACCTTTGGCCAGGTCCCACTGCTGGGGGCATTAGAGAAAAACCTGAGCGAGGGGACAGGGACAAAGAGCAGTTTGGGCTTTGCTTCTGTGCAATTTTAGGATTGACTTTCAGAGGTGGGGCCTAGCCAGAATGTGCCCTTTACTCAAATGAAGAATCTGTGCAAGGCACTGCTCCACATCTGAGAACGTCTTCATTTTATAGGACCCTGTGAGCCTTCCTTTTTGGAACAACTGAAGGGCACCTACCTGGGTGGTGACATTCAGAAACAAACAGCTGGAGAAATCTCTGACAATATTAATACTACTACTAATAATAACTGTGGTATTTGTTAAGCACTTACTATATGCCAGGCACCGTATTAAGCACTGGGTTGGACACAAGCAAATTGGGTCCCTGCTCCATGTGAGACCCAGTCCCCATTTTACAGATAACTGAGGCACAGAGAAGTGAAGTGATTTGCCCAAGGCCACACAGCAAAGTTGTAGAGCCGGGATTAGAACGCTTGCCCTTCTGACTCTAAGGCTTGCGCTCTATCTACGCCATGCTTCTTCCCTCTATCCTTGGGGTTACTTGCACTGGAATGAACCTGAGCAGGTCAGCTCTTCCTGCAGTGACTTACTGGTGGGGCCACATAGAGTAAATGGTGACTTGCTTCTTTCACAATTGTCTCAAATCTGAGACCTGGTTTGTGTTTCTCATGTGGTTCCCTAATCCTGCTTTTGGAAGGGAAAGGAACAGAGTTTCCTACAAAAACCTGACTTCTTTGAAGTAGCCAGATATGGAGAGGCAGAATGTCCATTGGAAAGAGCGTAGACTTGAAAGTCAGGGGATTTTTGTTATAATCCTAGCTGTACCACTTGCCTTTTGAGTGCCCTTGGACAAGTGACTTAGCTTCTCTATGCCTTGGTTTCCTCATCTGTAGAATCTTTTCTCCCTCCCATTTAGACTGTGAACCTCATATGGAAGCAGCGTGGTTTAGTGGAAAGAGCGTGGGCTTGGGAGTCATAGGTCATGGGTTTGAATCGCGGCTCCGCCACTTGTCAGCTGTGTGACCTTGAGCAAGCCACTTAACTTCTCTGTGCCTCAGTTACCTCATCTGTAAAATGGGGATTTAGACTATGAGCCGGAAGTGGGACTTGATCACCTTGTATCTCCCCCAGTTCTTAGAACAGTGCTTTGCACGTAGTAAGTGCTTAACAAATACCACCATTATTATTATTATATGGGGGAGGAACTGTGTCTAACCTGCTTATCTTGGATCTACCCCAGCACTTAGTACAGCACATAGGAAGCATTTAACAAGTGCCATTATTATTGTTGTTATTATTATTATATTGTGTTATTATTCATTATAGCCCTAGACCAGGCTCAGCAGATATCTAGAGGTAAGTCTCTGGACCCTGGCAATATGTCTGCCTAGTTTCCCAAATTGGATAACATGATTTAATAATAATAATGATAATGGTATTTATTAAATGCTTACTACGTGCCAAGCACTGTTCTAAGCGCTGGGGTAGATACAAGGTAATCAGGTTGTCAGATGTGAGACTCACAGTCTTACTCCCCATTTTACAGATGAGGTAACTGAGGCATGGAGAAGTTAAGCGACTTGCCCAAAGTCACACAGCTGACAAGTGGCGGAACGGGTATTAGAACCCATGACCTCTGACTCCCAAGCCCTATCTCTTTCCACGAAGCCAGGCTGAATGATTTGAATGGGAGTTATGAAAAGAAGAAAAATGTGCTGTCAAACTTGATTTTATTTTTGCTTTAAGGCCTTAAAACTAGAATCCCCAAGTCTGTCAACCCTAGAAAGGCAATACTAAGTTTTCCTGGCTCATCAACTAATCAGCCAGTGGTATTTACTTTGTGCAGAGCACTGTACTAAGCTATTGGGAGAGTACAGTACAACACGTTCTCTGCTTACAAGGATCTTACAGTCTAGAGGGGAGCTCACAGTCGCTCCTGAATTGTCACTGCTAAAATGATACGTAGGTCAGTTCCTTAATTGTATCCCATGCTATATCTTGAAGTCTTTCATTTCTTTAATCTGGTCTGAATGTTCTCCTGAGATGGACTTCTGGCGCCAAATTCCTTGCAGTTTTGGAGTTCATATTGGCCTAAAGTATGGCTGTTGGGTACGGGATTATTGGTTGTCTGCTGATTTTGCCATCTATCTCTCAGTGGGAAACTCTGAGTCAATGTCACTCTTGGCAATTTCATTTCAAGGTAAGCATTACCACATGTCTCATTTCTTCAGAATGATCTTGCTTTTTAACATTTTTGTCCATTGTTCCAAAAATACCTCTTGGTGTTTTTTGCACTCACCATTTTGAAAATCTATTTTTGCATACTTGGAGTCCTCCTTTCACCTCTTCCTCTTCCCAGAGCCTACTGAGTATAATGATCTGCACCTAATAATAGTAATTGTTGTATTTATTAAGGGCTTACTAAATTCCAGCACTGTACTAAATGCTAGGGTAGGTACAAGACAATTAAGTTGGACAAAGTCCCTGTCACAGTCGAAAGAAGGAGAATCAGGTATTTAATCCCCATTTTACCGATGAGGAATCTGAGGCATAGAGAAGTGCTTTTTAGCACCTTTGCCCAAGATTACACAGCAACTAAGTAGCAGATTCTGGATTCCCAGGTTGTGCTCTATCCACTAGGCAATGCTGACTTAAATCACTTCCTCAGAACCTCAAAATACTCACCTAATTTGATCTTGTCTAGAGAAAGGAATTTACTTTACCGAAAAATTTCAGAGCACCAAAGTAACTTCTGTATTTCACTACCGTAGATATTGTGCATTAACTGTGTGGACAAAGGGTAAAGAGATGCAGTGTGGCTTAGTTCAAAGAGCACAGGTTTAGGAGTCAGAGGACTTGGGTTCTAATTCCGCCTCCGCCACTTGTCTGCTGTGTGACCTTGGGCAAGGCACTCAACTTCTCTGTGGCTCCATTACCTCATCTGTACAATGGGGATTGAAAGTGTGAGCCTCACGTGGGACTACCTTGTATCTACCTCAGGACTTAGAACAGTGCTTGGCACATAGTAAGTGCTTAACAAATACCATAATTATTGTTATAAACTGAATAGCAAGGTAAAACATTTCATGGGATCTGCCTTCGTATTAACAGACCTACCATTAATTCACTTGGTAATTGGGTAGTCCTAATAGGATTGGATGATAGTATCATCATCAATCGTATTTATTGAGCGCTTACTATGTGCAGAGCACTGTACTAAGCGCTTGGGAAGTACAAATTGGCAACATATAGAGACAGTCCCTACCCAACAGTGGGCTCACAGTCTAAAAGGGGGAGACAGAGAACAAAACCATACTAACAAAATAAAATAAATAGAATAGATATGTACAAATAAAATAAATAAATAAATAAATAGAGTAATAAATATGTACAAACATATATACATATATACAGGTGCATAGTATCCAAGCAGTGTGGTTTAGTGGCAAGAGCATTGGCTTGGGAATCAGAGGACATAGGTTCTAATCCCTACTCTGCCACTTGTCTGCTGTGTGATCTTGGGCAAGCCACTTAATTTCTTTGCGCCTCACTTACCTCATCTGTAAAATGAGGATTAAGATTGTGAGCCCCAAGTGAGGTCAACCTGATTATCTTGTATCTTCCCCAACAGTGGTGGCACACAGTAAGTGCTTAACAAATACTATCATTATTATTATTATTTTTGTCAAATGTCTCTGAAGTCAGACTTTAATCATAAACCTTCGTGCAGTCTTTCCATCCCCACTTAGAACTCTATTAGGTTCACTTCATTTCATCATGCAAATGGAGAGAAAATACACTGGTGTTCAAAATACAAAAGGTTAAAAAAATTCTTATCTTTTCTGCAGTGTATTTATACACAGGACCATTGAGTCAATGAGGTTTTCTCAGCAAAATTCCAAGTCAGTGTTAAAGTGGATTCTAAAGTTGGCATTTTCCCATTCAGACTTGAAACAATCTAGAATTTTTGACACAAATTCCTTTCAAAAAATATGCCTACCCCTTGCAGACAGAATCATCAGGCTTTGTAACCAGAGCCCGGATTCTAATTCCTGTCCTCTGAACCCATTTCACTTTTGGAGGAGAGGTTCTTAGTACAGTGTTCTGCACACAGTAAGCGCTCAATAAATACGATTGATTGATTTCACAGGAACTTTGCTTGGAGAAGGGATGTGTGGAGCAGCTGAATGTAAGGTTTTTGATCACTGAGTGTGGGGAAGCAATGAACGTTTGCTAAGTGGATGAAGAGGGTCATTTGTCAGGTTGCTTTTGTTTGTACAGTGGGAAGATGGTGGGAAAGTACCTAGGGGAGAGCTATCATGTTATTAACTGGGGAAGGTCCAGAAGAGACCAGACACAAAATTATCTAGAAGATTGGAAAATAGACCCATGGAAGAAAAGCTTAAAGAATTGTTACTAATGAAGACAGGGAGATAATGACAGGGGAAGCAGTGTGGCCTAGGAAAGGAGCCTGGGAGTTTAGATACCTGGGTTCAAGGTTGGCTCTGTCACTTGTCTGCTATGTGACTTGGGGCAAATTGCTTAATTTCTCTGTGCCTCAGTTTCATCATTTGTAAAATGGGGATTAAATAACTGTTTTCCTCCCCCTGAGGCTGTGAACCCCATGTGGGTCAGGGACTGTGCCTGACCTGATTATATTGTATCTACCCCAGTGTCTGGCACATAGTAAGCGCTTTATAAATGCCATAGTTATCATTATCATTATTAGAGCTATGAGAGTGCTCCTCAGGTGGGATGAGTGTTGCTCGTCATTCCACCAAAGGCAAGTATACAAGAAATAGCACTTCTGTACGTACTAACATACATACACTATTTAAGGACTAACTCAAATTCAGTCATTCGTATTCATTGAGCTCTTACTGTTTGCAGAGCACTATACTAAGCACTTGGGGGAGTACAGTATAACAATATAATGGACACATTCCCTGCCCACAGTGAACTTACAGTCTATCAGCTTGGGATCCAGAGTCCCATGGAATGGAGAACAAAGGAGAATATTCCGCAGCGTCTCAGTATTTCCTAAGAACAGCACTAGACTCACCCTCTCAGATTGGACTTTAAAAAGCCAGCATTGTAGTGCTTTTCAAGGTCACGGCACCTCATCCACTTCTGCTCCTTCCTCCTTTCTTTTAATTATTTCAGTGTCTATTTCCCTTGCTAGACTGTAAGTTCTCTGATGTCAAAGGTTCATGCCTATTAACTCTACTGTACTCTCCCAAGCATCCTGCACACTGAAGGCACTCAAATAATAATAATAATGGTATTTGTTAAGCGCTTACTATGTGCCAAGCATTGTTCTAAGCATTGGGGTAGATAAGGTAATCAGGTTGTCCCACGTGGGGCTCGGAGTCTTAATTCCCATTTTACAGATGAGGTAACTGAGGCACAGAGAAGTGAAGTGACTTGCCCAAAGTCACACAGCTGACAAGTGGTGGAGCTGGGATTAGAACCCACGACCTCCGACTCCCAAGCCCGGGCTCTTTCCTCTAAGCCAGGCTGCTTCTCTAATGTTATTGATTGACAGCAAAAGGTGTTTGGACTAACATGAAAATGGACTTCTTGTCTGTGACCCACTGGAACAGGGTGGGATCTCTTGGGAGCATATAGTACAGTGCCTCACACACAGTAAGTGCTTAACTAATAGTAGAATAATAATAATATTTTGGAAGACTTGGCCAGAGAGCTTTTTCTCTCTCCTGTCTCAGTTGCAGCCCTGGAATGGATGGAGTAAGTGAACTCCCACAGACCAACCCTATGATTCTGGGACCATCTTTGCAGGCTGTTTCCCATGTAGGTTCTTCCCCCTAATTGTGCTTTATGGCCTTTCCAAGTGAAATGGGGAAAAGAAGTGTGATGCATTTACAAGTACAGGCAGATTTTATAGCCATAACCAAGGTATGTAAAGATTTACAACCCTGACCTCAAAGAACATGCAGGTCTACAGCTTTCACCTGCAAAGTATATCTAAATATAAAATCCTATGAGGTATATGAAACTTTTTAAAACCTTGAAATGTATGTACATGAACCCAAATGATCCACGTAGACACACGGACATATAAACCAAGCCATCATAATATAATACTCACAGTTAAAATGTGACCCATGAAGTATATGCAGATTTGCAATCCATTGCCTTTCCCTTTTTAAACCATCCCATAATCGGGATATATATTTAGGTACTGATTCACCAACCAAGTGTAAAAGAATTTATAAACTTCTCCAAGATGCACGTAGGTTGTGTGGAATATGACAAAGTACTTAAACGATCTTGTGATGTTGTAAAACAGAGAGTTGCAAAAATTAATTTGGCCCACTAAATTTTCATTGATTCCACCTACACTGGCAGCCTTAATTTGCCCTTTCTACTATATTTGCTGCTTTTTCTTTGCCCTCCTCAGAATAGAATGATAGAGCCAGATAAAATCTCAGAGACTGCTCTATGCCAAGCACCCTTCCTCCAGGCAGGTGAATGAGAAAACTGTCCAAGATAAATGGGCGGCCTGTTTCCTTTAGGGATGGAGGCTTCACAATAAAATAGAGCCTATGCAATTTTTTTTTCTCCCTGATAGTCAAGATGTTGTTCCTTATTTCCATCCTGTTTTTGTTTAAACCAATTTTTTTTTGTTCGATTCTCAATTATTCCGGAGAACAAGGGGTTAGCTTCCTCCCCATTAAACTCCTTCCCAGGCTTGAATCGATCAATTGGTATTGATTGAGCATTTACGGTGTGCTGAGCACTATTTTAAGCACTTCGTAAGAGTTCAATACAACCAAATTGTAGGCATATTTCCTGCCTATAAGCATCTTACTGTTTAGAGGATGAAGAGAGCTGATCACTCCTTTCTTTAAATGGTATTTACTTTTTTTGTGTATGCTATTTGTTAAAGCGCTTACTATGTGCCAGGCATTGTTCTAAGCACTGGGGTAGATACAAAGTAATCAGGTTGGAGACAGCCCGGGTCCCACATGGGACTCCCATTCTTAATCCCCATTTTACAGATGAAGTAACTGAGGCACAGAGTAGTTGTGACTTAACCAAGTGCAGACTGCAGACAAGTGGCAGAGCTAGGATTAGAACCCAGGTCCTCTGAGTCCTGCACCCATGTTCTTTTCACTAGATCATGCTCCTTCTCACTCCTTACCCTTTTCTTCTTTATATTAAGTAACCCTAGAATAGTTAGGCTCTTCTAGATGGTTGCAATTTGATGTGAACCTTGCCAGTCCCAAATCACTCCTTGTTTCCCTTCCCAACTCTTAAAAAGGGAGGAAAAAGCGTATGCTTTTTCCATTTCTTGGAGAGTTATTTCCTCCCACTTTGACTTCTGGTAAACCAAGAAGTAGCAGTGTGGCTCAGTGGAAAGAGCGCGGGCTTTGGATGATCAGAGGTCATGGGTTCAAATCCCGGCTCTGCCAATTGTCAGCTGTTTGACTTTGGGCAAGTCACTTAACTTCTCTGTGCCTCAGTTACCTCATCTGTAAAATGAGGATTAAGACTGTGAGCCCCCCGTGGGACAACCTGATCACCTTGTAATCTCCCCAGTGTTTAGAACAGTGCTTTGCACATAGTAAGCACTTAATAAATGCAATTATTATTATTAAGTACTAATATATGCCTCTTTCAAATGCCACTCTAATCATTCCCCCCAAGGCACAATTACATGTAATCCAAAGACTAAAAGAAAATGGAATATATTCATTTTCATTAGATCTGCAGGACAAATTCGCATAATGTTTGCCCAGATTTGTTTAAGGCAGTGGATATGTGGACCAATACATAGTGCATTGTCCTGGCTGGTCTAATTAAAGAAAATGTAATAAATCAAAGAACACAGACTTTCTGATTATAAATGTCTAGAATAATGCTAAGAAATAATATTCATTCATTCAATCACATTTATTGAGCGCTTATTGTGTGCAGAGCACTGTAAAATTCGGGAACAAATAGGCAATCCCTACCCAACTAACAGCTGTTAAAAATACATCTTATGCAAGACTCCCTTTACTATATGAATGAAATAACTGCCCTCATCTCCAACTGTTGAGGAAATATTTAGTTTAGTCTCTCAAAATGTTTTCCAATTTGCACAGTTGTAATTCTCCCTTCTAATTCATGGGGTTCTTCCTAAATTGTCATACACACTTAAACCCTTGTCTGTGAACCATGATGAATACCAAACTGAATATATACAAATGGGTAACTTCCTCTCAGAATATACACATTGACTACACCCCACTGTCTGTTCAAGTTCATACACATTAAAAATCACATCTAACCAACTATATGCAAATTTTCCACTCAGTCCTCTTGTACGTATCAAAGCAGGCAGCTCTCTTTTTCAATTTGTAGTGTATACAAATGCTCAAACTCACCTTCCATGAATATACATTCATAACACAACTGAAGCCGTACATTTTCACTAAATTTATATATTTACTAAAGGAATAATCGAAGAAAAATGTCTTCCCCTCCAAATGTTTACTACTGGTAACTGTTCACTGAGCAGATTCAACGTGGACTGTTTTTTTAACTAAGGAAAATTTCTCTCAAAACTCAGTTTCTTATTTCTTCCCAATATCAGATTTCCACTTCAAAATGCTTTCCTCTGTTTATAGTATACTGGAATTTTAACTCTTCTCCTAAGGACCATACCTATCCCCACATGCTTCATGTACTTTAAGCCCCCTGGTTCTACAATGGAGGAAGCTACATAAAGGTTGGAAAATGCAGAATGGTCAGTGATCCCTCGTTTCAGTACTTTTTTATGGTAGTTGTTAAAGGTTGACTATTTGTTAAGCACTTAACTATGTGCCAGGCACTAGACTAAGCCCTGGGGTAGTTACAAGATAATTGCGTTGGACACAGTCCCTATCCTGCATAAAACTCACAGTCTTAATCCTCATTTTACAGATGAGGTAAGTGAGGCGACTTGTCTAAGGTCACACAGCAGACAACTGGCAGAGCCAAGATGAGAATCCATGTCCTTCTGACACCCGTGCTCTTTCCACTAGGCCATGCTGCTTTTCACTTCCTGCCTTCTGTTGCCTTTGTAATACTAGATGCATTGTGAGTTAGCCACAGACTAGTCCATATCCATGATCTCCTCCTCTCTGAGGGTGTCTCATGTTTTATGAACCTCTTAGCCTGCAGACTGATTGTAGTAGACCGAAAGGTTAATCCTGAATGGATTTAGCTAGTGATTTAGGGTTGAAAGAAACTGCCTCCAGATCTCCGATGTGCCGTCTTTTTGCCGGGGTGGGAGGTGAGAGCCATATTTACTAAGAGGGATTGGAGGTTGGGAGTGAGGACTACATTAAGCGGACTGTGAGTGAGCAGTCTCAGCTGTGTACCCGTGCTCTGACACCAAACTGCCTTTGGTTCTATTCTTAGGCTTGGTTGTTGCATTATCCCTTTAAACTGTGAGCTTGTCCTCTAGACCGTCCTCTTTAAAAGTGGGTTCTGCATTAAACTCACAGGACTTGGTAACAAGTCCGATGACTTGTCGCATCATGGCCTATGAGAAACAGTGGGACCTGGAGGGAAGAGTATGGGCCTGGGATTCAGAAGAACTGGACCACCCCCACCACTTGTCTGCTGGGTGATCTTGGACAAGTCATTTAACTTCTCTGTGCTTCATCCGGAAAATGGGGATTAAAGCTGCGAGCCCCATGTGGGACATGGACAGGGTGCAACCTGATTAGGTTGTTATCTAATAATTATATTAATAACTGTGGTGTTTGTTATCTCTTACTATGTGCCAGGCATTGCACTAAGGCTGGGGTAGATACAAGATTTTCTGGAGGAGAAGTGATAAATGTTTCTGCTAAAAATGTTAATCTTACAACTATCTCAAAATTGCTGTGATTCAAAAGTTCTGAAGAGAATATCCTTACAAATAAAGTCTCAAAAGTTGTGAAATTTTCAAATTTTCATCAGCTGCTACAGGCACTCTGAAGAGTCTCTCTCTCTCTCTCTCTCTCTCGCTCTCTCTCTCTCTCCCCCCCCCCCCCCCCCCCCCCCCTGCCTGGGCCTTGAGCATGCCCCCTAGAACAGAAAGTTTTCCTGCTAGAGTTCCAGATGAGAGGGAAGAGGTGACAATGTGCTCTGCAGAGGAAGGAGGGTATGGTATTACAAACTTCTTGATCAGTTGTGTCACCTCGAATCTCTGACCCACCTTTTCCTCCCAATGACCTTTTTCAAATCATATATTTTCCTGGATTAACCAATATTCATTCCTGTAGTCCCTAAACTCTTTGTGAGCAGGGATTATGTCTACCAACTCTGTTGTATTACACTTTGCCAAGCCCTCACTACAATGCTCTGCCCACAGTAAATGTTTAATAAGTACCAATGATTGATTGACAGCATAAAGGAAAATCCTACCTGGGGAAACCCCCACAACTCTCCCGGACTCTTTCTGGAGAATCAGACTTCGATTCTTCACCGTGTCTTAGGGTAAAAAGCATGTTCAATGGTTTTCTCACTTTTCTGCCCAAGAATGAGAGCTGCAGGAAGGGAGGGCTGTTGAGTCCCACACAAAAGGAGATCATTTAAGTCCTTTAAGGACACAGTCTCCCTCTAGCACCCAGAGAATAAATAGGGGAAACTCCCATCCCTTGAAATGGGAGTAACCTGCAAAGATCCCCAATGTATCAATGGGGTACAGTCAACTGAATGGAATGTTTGAAGAGATGATCTGATCTGATTGACTGCCATATTTAGGGCATGCCTTCTATAATAAATAATAGTGCTCTTCTATACTACTTTTTTCCTTTTTAGGATGAAATTACAATAACAGTTCATTTCCTCGGGATTAACAGCCATTTGAGATGAATGGCCCTGAGCCTAACCAATTACTCTTAACCAGTCATTAAAATCCCGGGAAATGACCTTCACCTTTGTTCACTCCCTTGCATAGAATTCCTGTTTCTTCATTCATTCATTCAATCGTATTTATTGACACTTACTGTGTGCACAGCACCGTGCTAAGCGCTTGGAAATTACAATTGTTCCTTTGAATCCAACCTCTAACGTCCATCGACAAAGCTTGCCTTTCGACAGAGTCGAGACCTTCCCCTTTATATCCAGAAAGGGAAAGATGGAAGCAAAGAGCTGGCTCACTAGCCAGATCTCTCCCAGTGTTTCACATCTTGAGTCATTGTTATAATATACTAAATGACTCAAATGAGTCTGATCATGTCCAGGTAAAGTAGTGAGGAGGATACGGAGTATGACTTGCATGAGGACATGAAATGCCAGGGGGATCTGTATAATCAGCTTGGAGCGGGAGCCAAAAAGAGTGGGTGGAGTCGAGTGGCACATGCTAGGGATTCACCAGTGTTTACTCTCGTTTGCTGCCCAGTTATATTTGACCTCTGTGGGTTGGCACGGCAGCGTTCCATTGCATCCTCGCTCCTTTAATTGCTCAGGGAACAGGCGAGGGCTTTTAAAAATCCAAAATGATTGTTTGGGGTCATCAGTCATGCTCACTTACTGCAATGCTGTTGTTCAGAAACACAGGCTGAATTGTTTTGGACACACGATCCATTTATTTAGCTAGGCACAGCTGAGTGTGTGCGTGTGTGTGCGTGTATGCGTGTGCGCACGCATGTGCTTGTCTGTTTGTTTTTCTGAGAGCCCTGACTTGTCCTGCACCCATGAGTGCCCAGGGAACACCGCCTTTTTGGGTCAGGCAGGGAACAGAAGCGCAAGAGTCCTGGTTTCGTGATTCTGCTGCTCACCCACCCAACTCAGAGGGTGAATAGGAGCAACTCAGTTTTTCCCAAGAGACTGCAATGCCATAGCTCTTTATTGTGGTAGATGATTATTTGCAAAGTTAATTGAAAATCTGGCTAAAATCCTTCTGCACTGATACCACAATGTATTTTGGTTTCTTGTTTAACCTTCTGTCTTGTGTAAACTTATTAGGAAGCATTAACTGCCAACCACTCTCTAAAACACTCATCAGTTCCCCACACTCCAAGTGACGCACGGTGGGGGAGAATCATTCCCATCATTTTGTATCTATATGTGAGGAGAACCACTGTTAGCACAGGCTGGTATTCCTGGCACTTGTTGACATAGGGTGGAGAGGAGAAAATGTACCCCTCTCCCGCACTTATCCTGATGCAGAGACAAGGATTGCGACTCTGAAAGTGGCAACTGTTTCTCTGTGGGGGGTTCAGTATCCACAAACCCTCCCAGAGTAGGTTGGGGAGGGGCAGAATACCAAGTATGACCCTATTGTTCTCTGGATGGATTTATTGGTTTTAATCTGCTCCCAGGAAGAGGGGGCAATGAACATAGCTATTCACATTTTGGGGTGTGTAGCTGGTCCTTTATAATGTGACTAGAAATCAGTTCATTTTAGCTGGTAAGAGACGGGAGGTGTGAGCCCAAGGCGGGGGGGGCGGGGGGCAACAATAAGTGGGAAGAGAGATGGTGGAGAGGCTGGGGGAGGGAGGTGACAGAGGGAAGGAGGAGCAAGAGAGTGAGGGGAGAAAAGGGGAAGGAGAAATAGAGAAAGGTAAAGAGTGAAAAAGTGGAAGAGGGAATGACGGATGGATGGGCAAGGAGGGGAGGATCCTTATCTCCATCAGTGGATCCACTACTAGCTAGCAACTCCCACCATCCACCACCACCACCAGAGCCTTGGGTATCCTAGTGGATAGAGCACAGGCCTGGGAGCCAGAAGGACCTGGGTTCTAATATCAGCTCTGCCACTTGTCAGCTGTGTGACCCTGGGCAAGTCACTTAACTTCTCTGTGCCTCAACAACCTCATCTATAAAATGAAGATTGACTGTGAGCCCCATATGGGACAGGGACTCTGTCCAACCCAATTTACTTGTATTCATCCCAGTGCTTAGCACAGTGCCTGGCCCATAGTAAGTGCTTAACAAATACCATTATTATTCTTAGGAGAGCCCACTATGGTCCAGACCGAAGAGCCTGGACCACTGAGTCTGAAATACCACTCTTCAATACCTATCCTCACTCTTCTCCCTCTACATCCCAACTCACATACTTTACTCCTCCCAAGTCACCCTATTTACTGTGCCTTGTTCTTGTCTCTCTCACTCCCAACTTCTTTGCTTATGTCCTCCCATCTGCTTGAACTCCTTTTCCTTTCACTTCTTGTAGGTCACTGCTCTCCCCATTTCAAGATCCTTCTGAAATCACAACTCCTCCAGGAGGGCTTCCCTGATTAATCTCTCATCTCCATGACTTCACCAACAATGATCACTTCAGCATTTCTACATCATCTAAGCACCTGGGTGCTGTTCATCCCACCCTCCCCTGTTGCACTTATACACATATTTTTAAATTGCATTTCTTCCCCCTGAACTGTAATTTATTTTAGTGCCTGTCTCTGTGGCTAGATTGTAAGCTGGTTGAAGGCAGGGATCCTGTCTACCAATCTTATTAAACTCTCCCAAGTGGTTTCAGGTAAGTTTGAGTGCTCAGTAAATACTACTGTTTGGTCAATTGCATAGGTGTACAGAAATAACAGAAGAGAACGATAGTTTCTGCTTACAGGGCATATCAAAAACAACTGACTTGGAAAAACTCCTTGAGGCATATTTTTACCAGTCTCTCCAGATTTCTGCTTGAGAAGTGCCAGCATGCAAAAGGATATTCATTTATCAATCTATTTATTTTGTGGTATTTGTTAAGCACTTACTATGTTTTAAGCACTTGAGTAAGATAGATACAAGTTAATCAGGTCGGACAAGGTTCCTGTCCCACGTGGGGCTCACAGTCCCAGTAGGAGCGATAACAGGTACTGAATACCCATTTTTCTGATGAGGAAACTGATGCACAGAGAATTTAAGTGACTTGTCCAAGGTCATACAGCAGGCAACTTCTCTCCCATCTCTTTTTCTTTTGGTTAATCATTTTACATCTGCTCCCCTCAGTAGATAGTTCCTAAAGGACAACGATTGTGGTTTTTTACCTCTGTTGTTCTCTCCAAATAAAATGTTAATATTCATTTTAATTAACATCCTGGTTCATTATGAAGCATTAGTAGCCCAAAGAACTTGGGATCTTTTTCAATCCATTAGAATTTAGAATTCTATATTCAGTGTTCCAGGACAACCATAGATTATTGACTCCCAGCTTTTGAGTTATCATGAAGAAACATCTGCAAGTGAGGAAAATTGCTGCATGTCATTTGACCTTCAATGATGATGATGATAATTGTGGTATTTATTAAGCACTTACCATGTGCCAAGCACTGCACCAAGCACTGGAGTAGATACAAGCTAATCAGGTTGGACACAATCCTTGTCCCACATGGAGCTAATAGTCTAAGTAGGAGACCAGATTGCAGACCAGATTTCTACTGGAAAGTCACAGAAGCAGAATCACCAAAGAGGATCCAAATCCATACTGGAGAATCCCAAACCAGGAGAATGTGAACTCACAGCCTGTGGACGTTTCCCCTTGACTAAGGCACCTCAGGGTTAGGACATTTAAAGTAAGCAGTTTCTCATTCCAAAATGGCCCAGTGAACAGCTGGCTTGGAGGAGATGAGGCTTCTAGGGGTGGAGCCAGTGATCAATCAACAGTATTTATCGAGCACTTACTGCCGGGCAAGCGCTGTACTAAGTGCTTGGGAGTGTCCAATATAACAGTGTTGGTAGACACTTTCCCCGCCCATAATGAATAGTGCTCTAAGTATGAGGAAGTGAGGGGAGAAGGACACAGAAAATGGGGCCAAAGAGAGTGAAAGAAAAGTTGGAGGGAGAAAGAGAGAAATAGAAGTTGAGACAGGGGCGAAAGGCATACCACAAGCGGAGAAAAGCGCGCGCACACACACACACACACACACACAGAGGGAAGGCAAAAACACATTCACTCACACACACACACACATTTATATATATATATTTATATATATATACACACATATACTAATACACGTGTACATACATATATATAAATACACAGATAATTCCCAGTTATACATATTTGCACACATTCACACAAGGTATGCAGGTACATCAGAGACAGGCCTAATTATTCTCATATGCACAGTTATGCAGACTTACATTCCTAGGTAGGCACAGACTCCCAACCTCACATCGACATCCACATTCACCCAACTGGACAGACTTAGCATGAAGCAGAGTTGATGGGGTGGAGACAAAGGAAAAAACAGCAGTGGGGAAATAATAATAATAATAATAATAATAATAATAATAATAATGGCATTTATTAAGCACTCACTTTGTGCAAAGCACTGTTCTAAGCGCTGGGGAGGTTACAAGGTGATCAGATTGTCTCACATGGGGCTCACAGTCTTAATCCTCATTTTACAGATGAGAGAACTGAGGCCCAGAGATGTTAAGTGACTTGCCCAAAGTCACACAGCTGACAATTGGCAGAGCCGGGATTTGAACCCATGACCTCTGACTCCAAATCCCATGCTCTTCCCACTGAGCCATACTGCAGTTTCAGCATGGCTGGCTTCTCGGAATTCCAGCTGCTTCTCTTGGCTCAAAGTTCAGCCCTTATCTGGGGCTGGCAGGGTCGGAAAACCGAGGTGGAAAGTCCAGGAAGCCAAGGGCCACGGTTGCACAGCTGTAAGGTACCTGTTGCTGTACCTTATCTGAGCAGCTTCAGCTCACTGCTGCTACAGCTTCTCGGGCGTGTTGCTGCCACCATCACCTGCTGCTGGGCTTGTGTCTTTCCTGCAGGCTTTCTTTCATTCAATCATATTTATTGAGCATTTACTTTGTGCAGAACACTCTACTGAGCACTTGGAGAGTACAATATAACACTAAACCGACACATTCCTTGCCCACAACAGGCTTACTGTTGGGTAGGGACTGTCTCTATATGTTGCCAACTTGTACTTCCCAAGCGCTTAGTACAGTGCTCTGCACACAGTAAGCGCTCAATAAATACAATTGATTGACTGATTGATTGTGGATGCCAGGAAAAGGGTGCACAGCAATACAAGATATTCCTGTTGGAAGCAATGTATCTGGTCACACCTTGGGTACCATGAATTATTCATTCAACTGTATTTATTAAGCACTTACCATGTGCAGAGCACTGTACTAAGTGCTTAAAGCACTGTACTAAGCACTCAGATGGCCGCCACCTGTGTTGATCAGTCCCCTCTTGTGACCAGAAATACTCTTCCTGCTCACCCTCATTTGATCCTGCTGCTTGACAGAAGGGACTTTGACCCTTCCCACTCTTCGAGTCTCCCATAGCACCTAATGCTGTGCGCATAGTTGGTCATTTGTATTTACTGAGCATTTACTATGGGCAGAGCACCGTACTAAGCACTTAGGAGAGTACCCTATAATGGACACGTTCCCTGTCCACAACAAGCATAATGTGCTCAAAACAGATAATCAATGAAGAGATTGATCCACTCTCAAATGGGAACTTGCATGAAGGAAAGGGGGTAAAATGGCAGAAATTAGAATTAGAAGTTTATGTTAATGTCTGTCTCTCCTTCAAGACTGTGAGCTCATCACTGGTAGGGAATGTGTCTACCAACTCTGTTATTGTACTCTCCCAAGCACTCAGTACAATGCTCTGCACACATTAAGCACTCAATAAATATGATTGATTGATATGACAGACAACCACTCTCACCTTCAAAGACTTATTAAAATCACATCTCCTTTAAGAGTCCTTCCCCAATTAATCCATCTTTTCCTTCACTCCCCCCCCTTCTGCCTAGCGCTTACCATGTGCCAAGCACTGTTCTAAGTACTGAATATAAGTCTAGGAATCAGATGACCTGGGTTCTAATTCCAGTTCCACCCCTTCCTTGCTATGTGACTTTGGGCAAGTAACTTTACTTCTCTGTGCTTCAGTTTCCTCATCTATAAAATGGGGATACAATATCTGTTCTCCCTCCTACATAGACCAAACCTCATGTGGGACAGGGACAGTATCTGACCTGATTAATTTGAATCTGTCACAGCACTTAGTTCAGTGCTTGGCACATAGTAAGTGCTTAACAAATACTATTATTATTATTATTGTTACAATTATTATTATTTTATGAGAAGCTGGAGTTGGGGAGACTGGTGAGAATACCTGTATAAGAGTCTAGCCGCAACACGAGCTTGGACCAATGAGATACCTGTTCGGTTGGAGATAAATTTGCAGGATTAGGACAAATTACAAAGCAATCTCTGCTTTCCAGATGAGAGAAGAGTGAGTGTGTAGTCTCCCCTGGCTGTGCAGCTGCTGAGCCAACCAGCTGCATGTTCAGATTTGTTAGAGCAGGGTTACCATGTCCTCAGATCCTGACCCACGGTGATCTCTCCTGCCCAGGGTCAGAGTAGCAGTCCCAGCCTTGTCTAGGTCAATGGGGATTGTGCAAACTAAACTGATGATGCCTCCTGACCCTAACTGCTGGCCTCAAGCATGCCCCGTGCAACCCTGATCAAGGACGGCATGCAGAATGACCTGTCTAGAGGCTTTTAATGAGAGGCCAAATGAAGATGGACAACACTTCCCCTCAGTTCTTAGCCCGGTTTACCACTTTCCTGACATTATTTAAAGATGACTCTTGATCCTTATCACTCTGACACCTGCCTTGGAAACGATGTCAAGTACTTTCCTGGTGTAATCGATCGTCCTTCCTCCCAACACCCGGGAGATGGATGGCTGGTAAATAGTGAGTTTTCATACCTTAGAACTCTTCCCAGTGTTCAGGGCCCATAATGGAGGAGAGTGAATACCAAAGTTAGAGGTCAGGTCAAAAGAGGCTGTCCAGAGGGCAGGCGTTCTTAGAGGCGGGGATGGGGGTGATCTCTTATACAGGAGAAAAATGTCAAGAGGTCACTTGCTGGGGCTTTCTGGGAAGAGATGTGGTCGTAGCAGCAGCACACAGAAGCTTAACCCAACCCTCCTAGCAGGCTTCACACTTTATAACTCACCAAATCTTCCCAACTGGAATGTAAAGCTAGAGTTGAGCCAAGGAACTGTTAGCAATGAGTGAGAGTTAATGGATCAATCTGCTGTGTCTTGTCAGTGCTTTTACTGCTGACTTCTGGAATGTGTTTGATGAAAAGAAAGCAACTTCTTGAGACAGAGGATACAGATGTAGCATGTTGAGGTTAGGACCTACAGGAACAATAAACCAATGTTATCAGTGTTTCATTTTCCTAGTGCTTCGTGCCAAAGCTGACAATAGAATAGAAAGCATTTCTTTTTTTAACTAGTACCATCCGTTCTTATGATTAACTATGGACTTGGTTTCTCTCCGGAAACACTCTTAGTCCTGGTAGGTTCGTGTTTGATTTGAAGTCTGGATGCAAGTCCCCTTTAAGGAATCTGGGTGGGACATGGGTATGTTGTTAGTTCTTGGAGCCCACTGGAGTTCTTAAAAATGAAATCAATTTGTAACTTTTCAGCTAGATTCAGGATGTCCAAGTTTGGCTGCCCTTTCCATTAATGACACTTTTGAAAATAATGCCCTCCCCTGAGACTTTGACCATGTGATTTGCATATTACTACATAGATTGGGCCCTCTATTCTCAGTCAATTTTCAAGGGAAAATTTTAATTATGCTGCCCCCAAAATCATTTTTGAGATTTTTCTTCTCCTTCCACAAGCCCAAATTCTTTGCACTAGAATTGAGCAGCAATGATCCAGGGACATGGGGCAGACGGAGGGTAGTGGGGGAGAAGGCCCTTGAAAATTTCCACTCAGACCCTGTTTGAACACTAGAGAAACTCGAGCACAACAGCTGAAACTAAACTATGTTGACACGAAAAAAATAAATCTCTACATTTCTTAATAGCCCTAATTAAATCTCACATGATGGCTATCCGGTATTAAGTGGAAATGATACTTTGCAGGTATTTCTGTTATAATGTGCAAGAATCATTCTTGAAGAATACTGTTTTGGGAAAATTGAATTGCAGGAGCCAGTGATTCAATGGGAACTAATGGGGAGATGGTTTGGAGATACCACGGTATTGGCATTTTTTTTTCTAAATTCCTATATTTTTGTCATGACCAAGCTCCTTCAGATCAGGGACCGTGTTTACTAACTCTAATTTACTCTGCCAAATTCTTAGTTCAGTGACTTGGACCTAGTAGGCATTCAATAAATTATATTGATTGATTCACTCATTGAATTGCATTAATCAAGTGCTTACTGTGTGCAGAGCACTGTACTTAGTGCTTGGGAGAGTACAATACACTAAGATATTGTTTTTCACTCTTTCCACTCATTATTACTTTGCTCCATTAATCCTGTAAAATTGCAAAAGCACAGAGAAATGCAAAATACCATCACGACTCAGTACATCAAGCTGGGAAGTTTAATGTCACTTCCTGGCCGATGTCACATACGTGTCCCCGACTATTTCTTCCTACATCCAATCTCAACTTGTGGATCACATCACGTCCAGAACAGATGTGAATTATTTCCTAATTCTTCTATCATGTTTTATCCAAGTTTTGCAATGAAAGCTTGTGTTATGTTGGAGCAGAAAGGACTACTCATATCACAAGCCAGCACCATAGCATTCACTGGGCTGCTGCAAACATAGCACATTTTCCTGGGAGATTGTGCCTATGTATGAGCCTTTGACTATAATTTCTAGCAGCTTTCCTGGGATTGCTAGCAGCCTTCTTGGACTATTTTTTTTATAGTATTTGTTAAGCACTTATTATGTGCCAGGCATTGTACTAAGTGCTGGAGTAGATACAAGGTTGGACACAGTCCGTGTCCCATGTAATAATAACAATAATGATGACATTTATTAAGTGCTTACTATGTGCAGAACACTGTTCTAAGCGCTGGGGAGGTTACAAGATGATCAGGTTGTCCCACGTGGGGCTCACAGTCTTAATCCCCATTTTACAGATGAGAGAACTGAGGCCAGAGAAGTTAAGTGACTTGCCCAAAGTCACACAGCTGACAGTCGGCAGAGCCGGGATTTGATGTAGAACTCACAGTCTTAATCCCCATTAGATGAGGTAGCTGAGGCCAAGAGAAGTGACTGCCCAAGGTCACACAACAGACAAGTGGTGGAGCCAGGATTAGAACCCAGGTCCTTCTGTCTCCCAGGCCCATGCTCTATCCACTAGGTCACACTGCTTCTCTGGTCACCGAAGGCAGAAGTTGGGTGGATTCAGGCACTGAGAAAGAGGTTGACGTGTCCTTGGTCACTCAAGCAGGATGCTCAAGGAGAGCCATGGGGGAAGGTCTAGTGTACATGCTGTCATTCAAAAAAATAATAATCTGTCTGCTATCTTCAAAAATGTTCAGTTCATGACTCCCCACTCCTCAAGAACCTGCCCATCCACCTCCTCATCAAAATCTTCTTACCATTGGCTTTAAAGCACTCAACTAACTCATCTCACCCTACCTCCCTTCACTTATCTCCTACTACAGCCCAGTCCGAACACTCCACTCCTCTGGTGCCAGTTTACTAACGGTGCCCTGACCTTGTCTATCTTGCTGCCAACCTCTTACTCAAGACATCCCCCCAGCCGGGAGCTGCCTCCCCCTCTGTTTATGCCAAATCCCAACCTTCTCCACCTTCAAAGCACTACCAAGGTCACATCTCCTCCAAGAGAGCTTCTCCGTTTTAAGCCCTCTTTTCCTCGGCTCTCTCTCCCTTCTGCGTCATCTAGGCCTTCAATCTGTGACCTCTGGACATTTGATATTCTCCCCACCACCAACCCCACAGCACTTATGTAAGTATCTTTAAAACATATGTTATTAATTACTCATTTATTGATATCGATGTCTCTGTACTCCTCTAGACTGTGAGCTCGCTATGGACAGGGAACGTGTCTGCTAATTCTGTTGTACTCTCCAAAATGCTTAGTACAGTGCTCTGCAAAGAGTAAGTATTCAATTCAGCACTTAGAACTGTGCTTGGCATATAGTAAGTGCTTAATACCATAATTATTATTATTATTAACAAATATGATTGATTCCCAAGGCAATCCACAATTACAGGAATTGGGCATCTGAAGTAATATTGTTATATGCAGATTTGGGCAAAAACTGGAATTTTCTACTGGCAAATTCATTTCCATAAATATGCCTGTCCCAGAAATTTCCTGACCACATTCTATAGTGCCAATTCAATCTCTCAGCTATGAGACAAAGGAGAGTGAGAGGCTGGAAAATTCAACGAGTTATTTCCTACCCTGTCATTTTGTTCCACTTCTCAACTAGAAGATGTAACCCCTGCGGACGTTTATAGGGTCTACACCAACATTTTGAACAAACGGCTGCTGAACCTTCATCCAAAATACAGCTGTCTAAATGATACCAATTCTAATTTAATTCTATAAATGGTGGGAATTTGTTCACATTATCATATTTGTCAGTGGCTTAATAAGGGGAAACATTGTAGCCTTTTCTTATATTCATTTATCATCTGCTGGAGGGCAGAAGGGCTGTATAGTAAATGTCTTAGGTGGAGAGCAGTGGATATGGAGAAGGAAGGGGAAGTTTGGGAAAATTGGTAGGCTTGTGAATCTCTTTTGTGGCCTGGCCTTCCCCCCCCCCAACCCCCCACCCCACCCCCGCCAGTATGGAAAGTGCAAGTAGAGGAACAGTGATTAAGGGGAATATGTAGGGAATATCTGTTCAGTGCTAACTGTTAATCTTTTCCAGTTATGAGTACTCTTTGAAGTAATTAAGGAATATTGGATAAGCATCCAGTCAGTAGCCAACCTATGGGCCCAGCCATAATCAGTACCATCATCAGTCATCATCATCAATGCTATTTATTGAGTGATTATGGTGTGCAGAGCACAGTGCAGAGCACTGCCCCCAATGAGTTTACAGTGTACAGGGAAAAACAGATATTAATAATTTATAATCTGTAATCCATTGCTATGTACAGAAGAGCTGTGGAGTTGAGGGTGGGGAGAATAGCAAATGCATAAAGGTCACAGATGCAAGAACATATAGGACACAGAAGGGAGAGGGAGCCAGGGAAAAGAGGGCTTAATGGCAGAAGGCCTCTTGGAGGAGCTGTGACCTTAATAAATCTTCAAAGATGGGGAGAGTGGTGACTGGCGTATAATATTCTTAACTCTCCCTCCTTGACCGCCTTGGTCCCACCCACCTGTGCCACCTCTCTGACCCAGCCAACAGGACTCTGAGCAGCTCCTGTGGGATCCTAGTCCTCTTGGTTAATGGGAACTCTGCTCCCACCCTCAACCCCCCTGGTCTCCGGAGCCACTGTGTGGATCAGCAGGGGAACAATAAATTTCAGGGACCAAGACTTGGGCTCGAGCCTGGCTTAGTCCTGGCCCTATGCAGTAGCAACAGCTCCTCCAATCTCCACTCACCTGAAAATGCAAGGCCCCTGAGTTGTCAAGCATCATGAGAAGTAGTGTGGTCTACTGGAAAGAGCACAGGCCTGGAGGTCAGAAGACCTGGGTTCTAATTCCAGCTCTGACACTTTTTTGTGGCATTTGTTAAGCACTTACTATATGTCAAACACTCCTGTAGGACCTTGGGTATGTCACTTAATTTCTCTAAGTCTCGGTTTCTTCATCTTTAAAATGGGGATTCTATACCTGTTCTCCTCCTGTTTAGACTGTGACCTGCATGTGGGACAAGTATTGTGACCGACCTGATTATCTTGCATCTACCCTAGTGCTGAGAACAGTGCTTAGCACATTGTAAACCCTTTGCCTACTACTATTATTATTATTATCATTATTATTATGAGCCCTGTAAGAAAGTATGGGGAGGTGGTGTCAGCATTCACTATGTTAGACAGGGCAGGTGAAAGGAGGAGATTCAACAGCAGACTTCTGACCTTTAAATCTACATCTCCTGAAAATGATGGACTTCCTTTCAGGGTCATGAGGATGGGATGAGACAGGACTACATGTGTGAACTGGCACCCACCTCATTTCCCTCTCCTAATAATAGTAATAATAATTATTATTATTATGGTATTTGTTAAGCTGTATGTGCCAAGCACTGTTCTCTGCACTGGGGTAGATATAAGGTAATCATGTTGTCCCATGTGGGACTCAGAGTCTTAATCCCCATTTTACAGATGAGGTAACTGAGGCACAAGGAAGTTAAGTGTTTTGCCCAGGGTCACACAGCAGACAAGTGGTGGAGCAGGGATTAGAACCCACATCCTCTGACTTCCAAGCCTGTGCTCTTTCCACTAAGCCACATTGCTTCTCTTGTGCTTTTCCATAAGCCCTTCTTTCCCCACAACTGTCCCCACACCCCTGCACACAAAATAAGTACACCTTGAAAGCTCACTCACAAACCCCGTTAATTGAAGGAACAAACTTCAAAACTTTTTCTGCCAGTGAGGTCCTTGCACGTCAAGAAATTCGTTGGATTAGTTCTACTACAGAATCGTTTCCGAAACTCGGGTTGTGCAGTTCTGGTTGTCAACAAAAGTTTCTGTGGTGAAAATGGCATACATTTATTTTTGCCCTTCCCTTGATAAACGTGATCCTCCAAAGGCTGAGGGGACTGACCTTTATTTAATTATAAGCTCACACAGGGGTTGATGGACAGTCCGCTGAGTTTTGGTCTTTTCTGTTGAGTGACCATCGCTAAGAGTGCTTGGAAGCATAGAGGGGCCTTTGTGTTCAGGATTGAAGCTCACTTGAAATACACCTGATTACAACAAACCTGGGTTATGCAGAGCCCTGCACAGTGTCAAAGGAAAATGTTTTATCGTAAATCTGTAAGAGCTGGATAGAAACAAAAAAGGTCAAAGACAACCATCGGTAATTAACCTGCTGAAACACTGTGGCTCTGCTTTTTTTCTTCTTCTTCTTTTAAAGAAGATCTTGCTTCCACTGCTCTTAACAAGCAGCCTTTTATCAGCGAACATCAAAAAAGGGACAAATATTTCTTGTATGCTGAATTGTTTTGGCCTTAAAAGCTTTCTTCAAGGTACCGTATCCCACCTGTAGGCACTTCAATCATCCTCGGTTAATTTGGCTATCACTTAGGTGATCGATAGCTCAACATACTGTCATTTGGACGCATCTCTAAAGTCACAGGGAGTAAATGCTGCCTGTCCGTGGGTCCACACATTCTGGACATGTAAGACAACTGACCAAGCAGACCCATATTGGGGGGAAAAAAAAAACCCTTTCACTTAACTTAAAGATTTGGAAAGGGCTTGCTTTCGTTCTGCACCTGATTTGCAGAGGAATGTTACCAGGCTTAATCAGCTCTATGTGTAGGTTAAGGAATGCAATGTGATAGATATACCGTAAAATCTCTGATTTTAGGGATTGTGCCTAATTCAATTGTTCTCTCCCAAATGTTAAAACAGTGCTCTGAACAGAGTAAACACTCAACCAATACTATTTATCAACAGAAGTCATGGAAAATGTAGGAGACTAGTAAGTTTTGGGAAAGATTGAGTCAGTTTCACCACTTAGCCACAGACAGGCCATTTAGCCTTCATTTCCCTCCCCCTGTGAAATGACTAATTATCTTACTTTGCTTAATACACAGTGCTCTGCAAACAGTAAATGCTCAATAAATGCGATTGAGTGATTGATTAACCATAGGGCTGTTGCTAACACTCTTCAAAGCCTCTATTGTATGGTGTCATTCTGCATTCTAACTCCTCAGAGCTTAATGTCTATACTACTTGGAGTTTTCAGGCCCAAGTTGTCGCCTGTGTAGTCACAATTAATTCTGTAGCAAGTTGTCTCAACTTGGGGAAGGGAAGACAGCAGAGGCAAACCTAAATTCAGAGGAAACAATCTGAATTTAGGATTTAAAAATTTAGAGAAAATGTGTGGCCTAGTCGATAGAGCCCGTTACTGGAAGTCAGAAGGACCCGGGTTCTGATCCCTGTTCTGCCACTTATCTGCTGTGTGACCTTGGGCAACTCACTTAACTTCTCTCGGTCTCAATTCCCTCATCTGTAAAATGAGGATTCAGACTATGAGCCCCATGTGGGATATGGACTGTGTCCAACCCAATTAGCTTGTATCTACCATAGTACTTAGTACCATGCCTGGCACATAATAAGAGCTTAACAAATGCCATTTAAGAAAAAAACCCAAAACAAAAAATGATCCAGACAAAAAGGATCAGAGGGACACATAGGATAGCTTGATGGGCTGAAGAATAGAAAATCCAACTCTCTCCTGTAGCCAAAGTAGTAGCTAAGTAGACCAAGCCTAGTTTATTAAGGTCTCAAGAATATTGCTTGCTATGTGACCTTGGGAAAGTCACTTCTCCATGCCTTAGGTGCCTTATCTGAAAAATGGGGCTTAAAACACCTGTTCTCTCTGTCTCTGAGCCCCATGTGAAACAGGGGCTGTGTCCAATCTGCTTATCTTGTATCTCACCCAGTTCTTAATGCATAGTAAGCACTTAGAAAATACCACTATTGCTGCCTTTGTTATTATTATTATTATTAGTGGCCATTTTCTGGGGTTGCTAAAGTAAGCATATCTTTTAACTGAAGGAAGATAGTTCTTTGCTAGCCTGGTGATCTGACTCTTGTGTTGTACAGCTTCAAGGAAGGCATGTGGTTTATCCACTTGAAAATGCAGGGGACATTTAGGTGAGCAAAAGCAATTACCCAGACTGGAATTTTGCATGAGGCAGGTGCTACAAGCTGACTCCTGTACCTAGTGGCCCGGCATCCTTCCCAACCTTAAGGCAGAACCTCAAGTTTCACCCTCATTTCGAGGAGCCACAGGGCAACCTGCTCCAATGAGACACCATAAACCTCAGCTTGAGTCTGGGAGAAATTGCCCCAACTTCAACCCTGTTTCATGAAAGGCCTCATTGCTCACTTTGACTCACCCAGGCCCATATTACGGTTTTGTGTCTTCATTCCTCATTTCTTTCCCTTTGCTCATTCTGTAAAGGGTTGGAGAGTTGCATTTGAGTGTCTGATGGAATGATTTCGGAATAAACTATTCAGAAAATTCACATTGCATGGTGTGTGCCCTGGGGAGCTGTCTGCAAGGGAGTTCAAGAGAAGCAGCGTGGTTTAGTAGATAGAGCACAGGCCCGGGAGTCAGAAGGACCTGGGTTCTAATCCTGACTCCTCCCCTTGTCTGCTGTGCGACCTTGGGCAAGTCACTTCACTTCCCTGTACTTTTAAAATAGGACTAATACTGTAAGCCCCATGTGGGACATGGACTCTATCCAACTTGACTAGCTGGTATCTACCCCAACACTTAGTACAGTGCCCGGCATATAGTAAGCACTTAACAAATGCCATTTGTTTTCAAAAAAAGTTATGTGTTGATTGAGTGGTGTTTCAGGTCCACTTTCTCCTTTGAACACTTTGGAAAATCTTTCTCAGTGAAGCCGCAAGGCAGGACAAATACAGTCAGAGAGAGGTCCTAGCAGAGATGGATTAAGGACACACACTTTCCCAAGCTCCTTTGAATGAAAGAGGACTGAATTCTTGGTGGTAGAAAGAGATTTTTGGTTTGAAGTGTTACAAGGGAAACTCTCTTTTATTTTTAGCTGGAGTTATACAGAGGTTTGGGATGGATTTCCCTCAAAAACCTTTGGCATTTAGGACTCGGTGTAAAACAGAGGTAAAAGGGAAAAGGGGTGAAACCACTTGAACTGCGCACGTGAAACCCTTTGAGGTGAAATGGCTGTGCTTTTCACAGCCCTAATAAGATCACCCAAATTAAAACAGGAACCATCATGATCGCTAAGACTTAAAAGTTCCCTCATATAACACCAGGGATGAATCCAAACCTAACGACAGGAAGGAAGGGAAAATCACACATTCTTTTTGGAGGGCTTTACATTTGTATTTTTCTGAGTATTTTCTTCCTGATTTCTACCTCTCTCTATCTATGCCCTTAGGCATTAATCTATCAAAGACTGCTGCTCTCCAGACTGAAACCATTTCCTTTGTGCGGAGTTCTACTGTAGCAGCAAACACCAGAGCTCTTCTCTGTGACCCCTTAGGCAAAACGATAGAAACACTAAAATTAAGATGTGGGTGGGGTGGCAATAATAATTAGGTTGTATCTGAGCTTCCCCTGGTCTAATTGATACCACCTAAGATGTGGCTTATGCAACTGCCTTGATTTATTAACTCCCCCTTTAATAAAAAAGTTCTTTGACTTAGTACAACTTTCAAAGAGAGCCCGTGGCTTTGGTGCGTAACATGCTAAAAGTTGTATTTTACAAAGAACATACAATATCGTTACAAGACACATAACAAGATAAAGCACGTGGGTCCTACTTGAAGATTTGCTCTGGGACAGCCTTGAGTGGGGATACAGATAATGATTAATAAGACCATCTGCTTATCCCAGGTAATTTGTAGGAGAAAAAAATCCCTTTGATCAAAAGATACCCTAATCTCATACAACCTTGCCGAAGTTCTATCCCCAGAGAAAACAGAAGCCTCTTTTCTATCCTTGCTTCCACTTGTATTTATTATAACTGTTGAAGTAAGGTGGTTGTTGCCACTAAACAGACAGAATTGGAGTTGGTTTTTCCTTTTCCCTCTTCCTGGGTTGTAGTTCATTTGGGTTCACCATGGCCACTAAAAGTAGAACATGATGAAGTGGGTGACTTAACCTGTAGCATGAAGGATTTGTTAGACATGTCAAACACTCAAGCAATTGTATTTATGGGGCACTTACTCTGTGCAGAACACTGTGCTACAATACCATGGCATTTATAAACACATTCCTTGCCCTCAGCGAGCTTACTGTCTAGAAAGGGAAACAGGATTAATATAAATAATTTGATATGTAATGTATAGCTATGTACAAAAGTTCTGTAGGTTTGAGGTCGGGGGGGGGGGGGGGGTGCATGGGAGTGTGAATATCAAGTGTCCAAAGTCACAGATGTAAGTGTGTAAACAATGTGGAAGGAAGAGGGAGCTTATTCAGGGGAGGCCTCCTGGGAGAGATGTGACCTTAAAAAGGCTTTGAAGGTGGGGAGGATGGGGGTCTGGTGTGTATGGAGGGGAGAGGAATTCCAGGCTAGAGGGAAGACATGGAACAGGTGTCGGTGGTGAGATAGATGAGCTTGGGGCACCATGAGCAAGCTGATCCTAGAGGAGGAAAGTGTGTTGGCTGTGGAGATAGATCAGTGAGGTAAAATAAGAACAGGCAAGCTAATTGAGTGTTTTACAGTATAGAGGGAGAACTGGAAGTTTGGAAATCTTCTTCTCCAAAGGCTATAAAAAAACCCCTGAAAAATCTGAAGTGTGGCCTGCCTAGAGGAAGGGTGTGGGCTAGGTGGATGGGACGTAGGTGCCTCTGTGGACGTTCATTCAGAGCTCTTGACCATCCCGGCCTTCCTGCTGCTCTGATTTCAAGGTGATGTAGGACATTGCTGCTCAAATCTGGTCCAGGGAGACCACCACTACCATATCCCTGCCCATCCCTGCCTTTGACATTGCCACCGCAACTACAATTCTGGGAGAATGTCCCCTCTGCAAAGTTCTCCTTTCCATTCTCCCAGTAATAATAACAATAATAATGATGGTATTTGGTAAGCACTCACTATGTGCCAAGCATTGTTCTAAGCACTGGGTAGCCCGCTTCACCTCAGGAAGAGAGAGATGGGATTCAGCAGGTCTTGGGTGGCAGCAGGTTTTTCTCTCTCCTTTCCTTTTAAACAAGCAGACTCAAACTTTCCCAGAGGGGGCTTCTAATGCTACTTTTAGAACATAGCTTGTCCACTGGGCTCCCATTCTAAAAATAACTCACTTGGGGAAGTATCTGTCAGTGGTATTTATTGAGAACACTCTACTAAGTGCTTGGGAGAATATAATACAAGTAGAGGTGGTAGATCTGTTCCCTGCCAACAAGGAGCTTGACTGTTGGGGGCTGGTAGATTAGAAGCAGTGTGGCCTAGTGGAAAGAGCACGGGCCTTAGAGTCTGAGGACCTGGGTTCGAATCCAGACTCTGGCAATTGCTTGTTGTATGACCTTGGGCAAGTTGCTTAACTTCTCTGCACCTCAGTTTCTTCAACTGTAAAAAAAAAAAAAAAAAATGAGGATTCATTACCTGTTCTCTCTCCTAAAGACTGTGAGCCCCCATATGGGACAGAGACTGTGTCCAACTTAAGTTGTACCTACCCCACCGCTTAAAACAATGTTTAGCACATAGTAATTGTTTAATAAGTACTATAAAACAAACAAAACAAACAAACAATAGAAGTGAATAAGGCCCTGTCTTCCTTCCTGGGCGAGAGGAAAGACAGAGGTGAAATTTCCTGCAGAAGCAGTGCAATCAGTCAATCGATGATATTTACTGAGAACTTGGAGTATAGCACTGTACTAGGCACTTGGAAGAGTACAATACAGTTGGTAAATGCCATACCTGCCCTCAAGGAGTTTATAGTCTAAACACTTCCAAATGATCCTCAGTTTGGGAGGTTTCAGGACTACAGTTAAGGACAAAGAAAAATGATCGATGAGTCTCTTGGGTTTGAAGAATTTTGTAGAGTTTTTACTCTTTTTCCATCTAGTATGTCAGCTGGCTGTAGAGGAATAATGATAGCAGGGGTAGGACAGAGATGACAAGAAGGAAAGCAAAGTACAGCTTGGCCTGAAAAGACTATTTTCCAATAGCAATTTCATGCTAATAAAATGTATATAGACACACATCTGCTCAAATACACAAAAACTTTTAGTATATGTACATATATTTTTCTTAATTGGTGGATACAATTGGTGTGGTTAGTTTACACACAGATTCTTGTATTTGAAATGACTATATGCATTAAGGACAATAATTTCACCTATTTCATCTCTCCTAGTCCTAGATTTTAATCTCTTGAAAGGAGAGGACATATGATGGCTCATTGAAGCCAGTATATTCCATTGTGACTAGTTCAGTATACCATCAGATATATTTTGATGATGGAGCTAGCAAACCATCTGCTAATTTGAAAAATGGAACTGAGTCAATAGTGCAAATGGAAGTAAGTTACTCTTGGAAGCCTCTCATCTTAATTTTTGTGATTTTGCATAATGATATACATATGGGTACAAGTATGCAGCCACCTGTACTTTTCTTGAACATTTAGTCTTAACAATTTTGCTCTGTGTTGGAGAGAAGAATGCTTTGGGTCTTTTCATCTTTGTCTCCATGTTTTTAAAGAGAACAAAATTGCAGTCACTTTTTCTTCAGTGCAGTCAGGGAGAATGAGTAGTTTATTCCCAACTGACTGATGAGAAAACTGAGGCACAGAGAATAGTAATAACAATTATTATTATGGTATTTGTTAAGCGCTTACTATGTGCCATGCACTGTACTAAGCATTGGGGTGGAAACAAGAAAATTGGATTGGACACAGTCCCTGTCCCTTATCAGGACCACAGTCTCAATCCCCATTTTACAGATTAGACAGCTGAGGCATAGAGAAGTTAAATGACTTGCCCAAGGTCACACAGCAGACAAGTGGTGGAGCCAGAATTAGAATCCATGACCACCTGATTCCCAAGCTTATGTTCTATCCATTGCCCAAGTTCACACAGCAGCAAGTGAAGGAGCTGGATGTCCTGTCTTTTTAGTTCCATGCTCTTACCAGTAAGCCATGTTGGCTCTCCAGTGCTTAGTACAAAACTAGTTAGGCAGTAAGCACAGTAGATGCTAAGTAAATATTACTGCTCAACTCTATTAATAGTAGCAGTATTGTATTTGTCAAGGGTTTACTACATATACTTAGTATTACTATGGGTCAAGCACTGTTCTAAGCACTGGGATAGATACAGCTAATCAGGTCAGAGACAGTCCCTGTACCCCATGGAGCTCACAGTCTAAGTAGGAAGCAGAACAGGTATTGAATCCCCATTTTACATATGTAGAAACTGAAGCACAGTGAAGTTAAGTGGATTGCTCAAATTCAAGCTGCAAGAAAGTGGAGGGGCCAGAATTCGAATCCAGATCCTCTGATTCCAAGACCCAGGGTCTTTCCACTAGGTTGTGTGGCTCCCTAAGTATAGATCGAGCTACACAGATCATTTCCTTATTATGAGGTGGGTAGTCGAAGAAGTGGGAACCAGTTTCTCTGCATTTCCACTTACTAATAACAGTGCATCTCATGGAAATAGTGAAAAATAATCCCCTGAGACGACCTAGAACTGCAACACATGTGCTAACAGAAATAATCTTTCAAAAATTTTCAGCACATTTTGTAGAATTATCAAGTTGTTTCAAGGTGCTGGTATCGAGGATTTCTGTTTGATTCACAGAAGCGTTGGCAAGGCTTTAAAGAACCAGCAGTTAATGTTAATTTACAGTGGAATTCCTTTAGGAGGTCTCATGGCAATGGCATTGCACTGAAGTTCATTATAATTAATGAGGTGAAGTGTCAAAGGAAAAATGATGATGAAGCCATTATTTAAGAAGCTATTTTTCTACCGTATTTCCCGCCTTTCTTTCCCCTCCCAAATCCTCCCCACCAGCCAGACCGACATCTGAGTAAAAAGGGACATAAAGCTGCTGCAACTGGCAAGGTTTGAAGCTGCCAGCAGGAAAATGAACCTTCCATGCTGTCTTCTGTGGCAGAATGAACAATACATATCTGGTCCAATGCACTGTACTGCGTTTGAAGGGGAATTGCAAGAGGCAGGTTTGCCTCTCTCCTCCCATCTGACACCATGAATGAAGCCTGCCCATTCCACGATAGATCCTTGTGTCAGTGTACTTACCACGAAAGACTACAGCTGCTTGGAGTGGTGAGTAGTCTGACTACTTGCCTCCAAGTCTTAGTTTAGCTCCTGATTTTTAATGCTGTTCAACTGGTTTGTTTCATTTTCACTTTTCCAGTTTCCTCTTGCTTTTATTATTGCCAGTCTTTTATGGTTGATAACTCATTCTTGGCATTTTAAGTGACTGTCTTCCTCTATTTAAGGTTGTGAGCTCCTTGTGGGATAAGGATCATGCATTATTAATCCTCTCGGTCCCCCGTGCTTGGAACTCTGCTGGGCACATTGCAAGTGCGTTAGGAATGCCCTGTCCCTCTGAAAAAGTGCAGTTAGGCTTCTGCAGGGGGCAGTTAGGAAGCTACTCCAAAGAAGCAATATGCCTGCTAGATAGACCATGGGTCTGGGAGTGAGAAGACTTGGGTTCTAATCCCAGCACTGCATTTGTCTGCTTTGTGATCTTGAGGAAGTCACAACTTCTCTGTGCATCAATTATCTATTATCTCAACTGTAAAATGGGGATTAAGACTGTGAGCCCTATGTAAGACATAGACCAGGTCCAACCTGATTGTATGTGCCCCAAGGCTTAATACAGTGTCTGGCACATAGTAAGCACTTTAATACCAGGAGAAGGAGAGGAAGACAAAGTGGAAGAGTGAATGAAGCTGCAGTGTGGATGGCAGAATGGAAAGGGTTCAAAGTGCCCCCAGAGTAGCATCTCAGCTATCTTCACAGTCTGGGTCTTGCACTAATTCTCGTTCTCACTTTCTCATGGTAGAGGGAGCAAGATTTTGGTTGCATGAGACTTAAAAGACTCCATGCTATGTGGGAGTGACAATAGTGATAATTGTGCTCTGGTAATGTGCTCTGGGAATGACAATAGTAATAATAATAACAGTTGTGGAATTTAAGTGTTTTCCTTATACCAAGCATTGTACTAAGCTCTGGGGTTGGTACAAGGTTATCAGGGAAGACACAATCCCTTTACCACGTAAGGCTCACAGTCTAAGGTGGAGGGTAAACAGATATTTCATCTTTATTGTACAGATGAGGAAGCAGAGAGAAAAGTTAAGTGACGTGACTAAGGTCACACAGCAGGCAGTGGCAGAGTCAGGATTAGAACCTTTATGTCCTTTCTACCAGGATACATTGCTTCTAAATCTCATTTCGACGTCACTGTGTAGCTCCATGAGAAAGGTTGATAAAATACCAGGAAAATCGGTGCTAAAACAACACCGACACATGGGTGATTGGGAAGATGCCAACCCTGTCTTAATCCTTGAATCCCTGTGCTGAGCATTGTTCTGTCCTGCTATTCTTGGGTGTTGGATGCATTGACTCGTTTTCTTATGTTGAATGCTTAACCCTGTAGTTTTCATGTGCATGGTAAAGGACACTAGGATTTATTGTTTTAACTCACCTCTCTAAATAATTTTAGCCCCCGATATCAATTTCCTAATTTTATGAACAGGATTTTTAAGGAAAATAGCTTCTCCAGGTTCAAAAAATCTAGCCTGAGAGGTGATAAACCTAAATCTCCACTCTCACCAAGGGAAGCACAGGTTCCCTCCAACCCCCTCTGAGCTGGCCAGCTTTGGTTTAAACAGAAATAAGGAGAACTTCCATTACCCACCCTGCTCCCCTGAAGAGATGCGCCAAGACACATACATCTTTCACAGAAATGCCACGTATACCCCCACCTCCCTCATTTCTGCCTCCAGAAGGCTTGTTGCAAGGCATGTTTCCTCATCTGTACAATGGGGATGAAATGCATCCAACTCCCAGGTGTGGCAGGATAGAATGATAACCAGCACAAGGAGCAAAGGAGGGTCCAGAGACTATGCATACCCCAAATTCTTGACAAAAAACAACCAGGGAAATGTCACCCTCAGAATGCCATATTAGGCCACTCAGTTGCCCTGATTCCATTTTTATGAAAGAGAATTAGGATCCAGTCTATTTGATTAAAAAATAATAAATAACTGTACATCTGACTTATCAATGCTGGAAAACCTTGGGAGGTAAACCCAAGAGCCCAGGAAACCATAGCCATATAATGTAGTTCCATGTGTGGGGTGATTTTGTTTTGCCTTAGGGAACAGTGGTTTCCATGCTAGCACTTCCAACATTGCAGAAAAATGTTATCCCAAGGCCAAGGCAGCTACTAAATATACCCCATATTAAAAGTGTCTATCAATTGAGGCTTCTATTTGGCTGCTAGAGGCATAAACACTACTCATTAAAAATCCCTTTTAACTCATTTTACAGGAGAATTTTCTTAGCAACTGCTTCTGTCATAGTTTAATAACACTAGGATAAAAGCACTAATGTTATCTTCCACTCTAGGACCACTGGGGTATCTTGATTTCTTTTTTTTTTCACAGAGAGCCCTCACTGGTGCTTTGACCTGCTAGGAGAGCCATCAAAATAGACACTTGTCAAAACTCACCCTTCATAGTTCAATTGATAATGATGTCAGATTAGTGAGAAAATGTGTGCAAGGACCCTTCGGTTTCCTCCTCTCATAGTAAACACTTCTGTGATCCCAGAATAGCACATCTCCTGATGTTCCCTGATTTTGTCAGGCAGACTCTTTTAACTGCACAAGGAAAGATCTTTTTCAGTACCATCTAAATGCACGTTCTCAGCACTTTTGTATGTATTTCTAATCAATTTTACATTCAATTATATATTTTAGTTACTTGTGGATATTTTTGAGACTTTTCTCCCTTTTGAATGAAAGCTCCTTGTGGGCAGGGAATGTGTCACTTCTTGTTTTGAACTTCCCCAGTTCTTTCCACAGCACTTGCTTCCAGTGGGCTCTTCATAAATACTATTACTACTGGGCCCCTTTAAATCAATCAATCTTATTTATTGAGTGCTTACTGTGTACAGAGCACTATACTAAGCGCTTGGGAGAGTATAATACAACAGAGTTGGTAGACACATTCCTGGAGATCAAGATAACAAACTGGAATAATGATATGTGGATTAAAACTGTGAGCTCCATGTGGGACATGGACCGTGTCCAACCTGATTAGCTTGTGCCCCAGTATTTAATACAGTGCCTGGCACATAGTAAGCACTTAAAAAATACCCTATATATATATTTAGAGGTTTCTCCCATAGAGGCATATGTTGAAAAGTTACGTTACCTTCCTTCTGCCAAAGTGTTAGTTTGTAAAATGGCACTCTGCTTTTTAGCTTAAGGGAGAGAGTTGGGATCTCTGGAGGAAATAAAATCAGAGAATGGTCCCATTAGAAGCTGGCAGCCACAAGAAGACAATGAAAACGTGGACAGGCGTATAGGAAGGTATCGTCTGTCAGAGAAGAATCAAAGCCCATTGGTTGTTTGAGATTTTCTATTACCTGGTTGGTTTCTGTTAGGAAGAGAATCATTTGTATAAAGGAGAGAAAACTGGAAAAGACTCCAGTGTTCTTCAGCATTGTTGCCACAGTTACAAGCCACCTCGCGGGCTGAGACAAAATAAAAAAGTCACTCTTTAGCGATTCTATCACTTATGGATGCGGTTTCCTAAAAATTGTGAATGCGTGTTCAATTTTATGTTTGTAAAATACCGGCAGTTGCACATCTACCAAAAATCGGACCAACTCGCATCAAGTGTGCTTCAGAACAAATTTTGCTTGCTTAAGGGTTTTAGAGACTGTTGACTGTCTCAGAATCTGACATGGAGTCAATCATATTTATTGAGCACTTACTGTGTGCAGAGCACTGTACAAAGCACTTGAGAGAGTACAATATAACAGAGTTGGTAGACAAGTTCTCTGTCCACATGAGCTTACAGTCTAGGATAACAGTCCATTAAACTTTCACCTGCTCTTGCCTATTGCCTGTTGTAAAGGTGCATTTCTCTACACAGATGTAGCTTGTATCTGCTGAGAGATCTAATTACCTTGACCCACTGTTGAGTCTTCCATCAATTTCTTTCCATGTGACACCACCACATTTCTAGAGTGGTGGGGTTTGTGCAAGAAGAAACACATTTCTTGGCAATAGTGGAAATGTAGTGCAATTTTTTTAGCTCTTGGTCTGGGCAGTTGGAGTTTGGGGAGGTGGGGGAGGTGAAAAGACACTGTGGTTTTGACTGTAGCTACATTTATCTCCTGAGGTGATAATTTTGGGTGGAGAATAATTTTGGCTTGGACGGGGACTCTTGGAATGTGTTTTCCAGTGCCAAAAAAGATCTTTTATCAGACTGATCCTCAGGAGGGTTTTGATTAAACTGCTTAAAACATTTCTTTTCCTGCCCGACTTCCCTTAAAATGATCTACTTCCTTTCTCCCAAGCTCACCTAACTATACCTTGCTCATGATTCTCCTTCCTCCATCCCATCAATCATGATGTATCCCAGCTTGGGATTCCCTTCCTCTTGCTCCCAAATCCACCAGGTTTCAGCCTTCCCACCTCTTCGAAAAAGCCAAGCCTGATAAATTACCATCACCGCAACCTAACCACAACTGCTAGCACATATGGGCTTATTCCCAATGTCAGCACATGTGTATCTTCAATTGTACATTTAATTATTTATTCTGAACCCACTGTTTTTTAAAACCTTTGGTCCATCTCCTCCATTAGAGTGTAAGCACCTGTGGGCCGCAAACCTGTTAAGTGCATCTGTTGTTCTTTCCCAAGTGCTTAGTATAGTGCATTGCACTCAGTGAATCCCCAAACACACGCTTCTTTTCCTCTTAATCTTCCTTCTGTACCCCATTTGTGCTCAGTCTTTATCCATTAACACAAGTTTTCCTCCCAGTACATTTTCCCTCGAAAGAGACCGGGAAGGAAACTCATAACACTTTGTCTATTTTATAAATGGAGAAGTTGAGGCACAAAAAGGTTAAATGATTTTCTGAAGTGCCAGGATTAGAACTTGCTATTTTTCACTCTGGTTTTTAACTTGATCTGCTAGAATAGACTGCCTTTACACATATGTGGTCTCTAGAAACTCAGCTTGACTCACCCCAGAGAATGCTAAATCCAGTTTTAGAGAGTGAGGTGTTAGGGGATTTATCCTTGTGAGAGTGCCAACCTAAGAAAATACCCCGTGCGATGAGTTTCCTCTCCAGCTCGATATATCAGGCAGGAGTGGGTGTTTCTTGACAAGTGGGCAAAACTCTGACACTTTCAATTAACCAGACACTGGAATAACAAAATGAACTTGAAGTCAAACTTTCTTACAACTTCTTCTAGAAAAATGGAGCTATAAAAGTCAGGGAAGAAAAAACTGCCACTATCCAGGAGAGGCCAATTTGTAGGCAAAGGGAGGGCCAAATCCACTTGCCCCCTCAAAGCTTATTCCCTTACTTATCACTTAAATATCTGATGTTTTAATTTAACTTAATATTTTTTTCCAACCACCTTCAAATCAGTTGTCTCACCCTTGAAAGCTCTTCCCTTTCTCGGCTGTTTTCTTGCTCTTGGCCCTCTTGCCTTTGACCATTTGCTCACCCTTTCCTCCGGCTTAGAACACCCACCCCTTCAAATCTGCCAAACCACATCACTCCCCATCTTCAAAGCCCTCCTGAAAAAACACCTCCTGCTAGAGTCTTCCCTAGGTCCTATCATTCCCACAACTATCCCTAACATTTATGATTATTACATCTAAGGTGTAATATATATTGACATGTTTATTTACATTACTTTATAACTCTATCTTGCCACAGTCCTGCTTTTAGCAGGTGGAGAGTTGTTCTTACTCCTCTCCCACTATTTTAAAATAATTTTTATCTGCCTATCTCCTCCATTAGATGCTAACTTCCTTGATGGAAGGGACTGTGTGTCTTTTGTTATACTTTTCTAAGCACTTAATTCAGGGTTCTCACATGGTAAGTGCTCAAATACACTCTGTCTTGGATTTTCCCAATGTGCACACTAGTCATTCTAGATCTCCTATCCCCTTACCTTATATTGCTTTGCTAGACAATGTGCAACCCAAGTGACAGAATTCAGAAGCAGCATTCAATTCTGTGTGGTTGATATTAATCCTTGGTTGAGTGTAGAGTTTTCCAGGTTTGGGTTAGTGCATAACCTTGGTCTATATCTTTATGGAAACTTCTATGCGGATGATTCCATGACTTTTGAGAACGTTCTAAGGCTTTTTAGCTGAAAGAGTTTCCTGTGGGTTCAAAATCCTACAGTGATACCAGTTTACAGAGTAATTATGGTATTTATTAAGCACTTACACTGTGCTAAGTCCTGGGGTAAATATTCAGTGATAGCTCAGATGTGATCCCCTTTTCACATGGAATTTTCAGAGTCATTCTCATCCTCAGTCCTGGCATTTCCCCCTGGAAGCACCCACAATTTAAAATTTTCCCCAGTAAAGAGTACCTTAATGAGAAACCCAGTAGCTGATCACATTGTTAAAAGTTCATTGGGGTTTTGTGGACCAATAAGAGCTGCTTTGATGTTCTCCAATGATTTTTCTCCATGTTTCAGCATTTTTGACCACAGGTGCATTGAACTCTTCATCAAAATTGTGTTTATCAGACACTGATGCTCCTGTAATGAGTCTGTCCAGTTACTTTCAGGATCTTTCGTAATCCTCACTGGTGTCAATCATGGTGGGGACATGTGCACTGATGATTATCTTAGAATAGGTCATTAAATGCTTACTAATGCTTCTGGGCTGAGTAAGAAGGCTTGAGACAAGTGACTGGGAAACTAACATGTGAAAAGTTGTTCAGAAATACCTCGTATCTATTTCTGGGAGCTGTACTTCACCAGTTAGCCCTGTTTTTCCACAGGAATTCTCTATCAACACAATCCGACTAGCTCATGGAAAACAAATGCCATTCTCCTTATGGGTTAACTGTTTTTCATCATCATTATCACCTGATTAACTGTTTTCAACATCATTATCACCTGATGTTCCATATTTATAGAGGGAGTCAGTACTAAAGGGTAATTGGGGGAACTTAGTTTCCAGAAAAGAATAGCCATCTTTTCACTTGATACAAGAAAAATGACAAATCTGCTGAAGAGCATAGCAAAAGAAGAGGCTCTAATCTCATTGTCAGCAGGGAATGTCTCTCCCAAATTGTTGAATTCTTCTCTTCCAAGCACTTAGTACAGTGCTCTGCACACAGTAAGTGCTCAAATAAATACCACTGGCATTCATCCCCTCCCTCCCTCTGCCCTACCCCCTTCCCCTCCCCACAGCACTTGTATATATTTGTACACATTACTTTATTTTACTTGTACATATTTACTACTCTAGATAAGCAGCGTGGCTCAGTGGAAGGAGCACGGGTTTTGGAGTCAGAGGTCATGGGTTCAAATCCCGCCTCTGCCAATTGTCAGCTGTGTGACTTTGGGCAAGTCATTTCACTTCTCTGTGCCTCAGTTACCTCATCTGTCAAATGGGGATTCAAACTGTGAGCCCCCCGTGGGACAACCTGATCACCTTGTAACCTCCCCAGCGCCTAGAACAGTGGTTTACACATAGTAAGCGCTTAACTAATACCATCATCATTATTATTATATAGCTATAATTCTATTTATTCTGATGGTTTTGACACCTGTCTACTTGTTCGTTTTGTTGTCTGTCTCACTGTGAGCCTGTTGTTGGGTAGAGACCATCCCTATATGTTGCCAATTTGTACTTCCCAAGCGCTTAGTACAGTGCTCTGCACAGAGTAAGCGTTCAATAAATACAATTGATTGATTGATTGATTCTGATGGTTTTGACACCTGTCTACTTGTTCGTTTTGTTGTCTGTCTCACTATGAGCCTGTTTTTGGGTAGGGACCATCCCTATATGTTGCCAGCTTGTACTTCCCAAGCGCTTAGTACAGTGCTCTGCACAGAGTAAGCGTTCAGAAGAGCACGGGCTTTGGAGTCAGAGGTCAGGGGTTCAAATCCTGGCTCCGCCGCTTGTCAGCCATGTGACTTTGGGCAAGTCACTTAACTTCTCTGTGCCTCAGTCCCTCATCTCTAAAATGGGGATTAAGACTGTGAGCCCCCAGTGGGACAACATGATCACCTTGTAACCTCCCCAGCACTTAGAACAGTGCTTTGCACATAGTAAGCGCTTAATAAATGCCATCATTATTATGATAATGAAGAGCTCATTTATATAGCCAAAGGGGACAAATAATCATTCCACGTTGTGGGGGGGGGCGTGTCACATTGACAGAGCACTTAGTGCAGTGCTCTGCACACAGTAAGCGCTCAATAAATACAATTGAATGAATGACAGACCTTTGGAGAGGGCTTTATTTGATAATATCATAAAAGCTCAGTGAAACCAAATCCCTGGAGAGAAGAGATGAGGGTCTGAAATGGAAGACGGGGAAAATGGTGCCTCTATCTTCAGTCTTATTCCGATTTTCCCTTTAGATTATGGAGGCTTGACTTACATTTCCCACCAGGTGGCACTGTAATAAGCATCCTGCTAAGTACTTCGGGAAAACTGTCTCGGCTAAAATTGGGTCAGATCGAATAAGAAAATGTTGACTAATTGGCAATTCCCTAAGCAATTATAGGGGAACCCCCATCCAATAAAACTTTGTAATCTGAAGCCTTCAGTAGCAAATAATGCTCTTGCAGGAACTCCTGCCTCTATCTGGAATGTTGGACCCCATTCACGTATTTGACGCATATTTGATTTCATGTATTTCTCTACTCACTGGAAATCTTGATGCCAGTCTAAGCCATAGACTGGGAATTTTCGACAGCTCCCTAATGGCTCTGTGCCAGTGCTACCTTCCAAAGTAATAGGGACAACACATTCTCCTGTAATGACCGTTATCAGGCAGGGACCGTCTCTCTACGTTGTCGACTTGTACTTCCCAGGCGCTTAGTACAGTGCTCGGCATACAATAAGCGCTCAATAAATACAATTGAATGATCCGGACTGTGAGCCCACTGTTGGGTAGGGACCGTCTCTATATGTTGCCAACTTGCACTTCCCAAGCGCTTAGTACAGTACTCTGCACACAGTAAGTGCTCAATAAATATGATTGATTGATTGATTGATTGATCCGGGAGCCCGATGCTTTAAATGACCATCTCAGCCCCTGAAACTCAGGCCTGACAGTCGTGGGAAATGCCTGTAGTGATCTGACCTTACTGGAGGCCAAATCTGGTGGGAGTTATAGGTGGAAGGAGGGTTTAATTTCTCTTCGTCTACAGAACAGAATGTACATTTTTGCTCATATGCAAGTCATATTAAATAAGATCCTTAATACTCTGTTTCACTTTGGTGGGGCCACCAAGGACTATATCTACTTTCTTCTCTGAACTGGAGAGCTAATCCAAAAAAGGGAGGATTGTCAAGAGAAGAAATATTTTCAGACAAATGAATGTCTGTGCTCAAATTATCAGTGCTTGGATCATTCGTAACTGTTAGGGCATGTTGGTTCTACTTACCTCTTCTGACATCTCAATTATCTAACTGAAAGTAAGCTTGTTGTGGGCATGAAATGTGTGCTATATTGTAATATAGTACCCTTCCAAGCACTTAATACAGTGCTCCGCACACAGTAAGTGCTCAGTAAATATGATTGATTACTTTTGTGCATTGGGTTTGGTGATACTTGACTAATCTAGTGATACTGATACAATATTTCACCACATGTTATATTTCAATCTTTCCCTTCCACGATTTATGTCATTAGAAGCCACTCTTAAGAGGCTCTGATTTCCAGATACAAGCCACAGCATATTTTTGAGTTAGATTGTAAGCTTCTTGAGGACAGGAATCATGTCTACTAAGTCTATTGTACTGTACTTGCCCAAGTGCTCAGTACAGTGGTCTGAGTAAATGACCAGTAAGTGGTCAATAAGTACCACTGATTGATTCATTTGACAATAATAATGGAACTTGTTAAGTATTTTCTATATGCCAAGCACTGTACTAAGCACTGGGGTTGGTACAAGTTAATCAGGTTGGATACTGTCCCTGTCCCACATGGGGCTCACAGTTCAAGTAGGAGGGAGAATCTCTATTTTGAATCCCTGTTTCACAGATGAGGTAAATCAGGCACAGAGAAGTTAAGTGACTTGTCTTAGGTTACTCAGCTGTCTGGGATTAGAACCCAGGTTCTTGATTCCCAGACCCAAGCTCTTTCCACTAAGCCACATTCCTTCCCTAAGTAACTGATAAAATACTTCCATTGGAGAAGAGGTTCTTAGAATCTGAAATGTCTGTTTCTATGGCCTTCAGACATCCCCTAATATACACACCCCTCTCCAGGGAAGGAGAGTCATCGGTTTCCCGTGAGAGGTAGGAATAAACCTCCCTGTCAAGGTCATCTCTTTCAAAAATTTTTTCTGTATTTATTAAATGCTTACTATGTGCCAGGCATTGTACTAAGTACTGGGGTAGATACAAGATAATCAAGTTGACGTAGTCCATGTCCCACGAGGGGTTCACAGTCTTAATCCCCGTTTTATAGATGAACTAACTGAGGCACAGTGAAGTTAAGTGACTTACCAAAATGACACAGTAGACAAGAGATCCAGCCAGGATTAGAAACCAGGTCCTCCGACTATGAGGCCCATGCTCTTCTCACAAGGCCACGCTGCAACGTATCGTATCTAAATTAATTCCTTGGCATTAAAGCCTACTTCTCCTGGTTCTATTTCGAGAGGAAGAGAAGTGGAGAACTGTGATTACAATTTCCCATACCATAGTCCTTGTTTATTTCACTCCCTCATCTTTTTCTTCTTTAGTCTAAGTAATCCCAATTCACTTAATGTTTCCCCTCAGGAACTATTTTACAATCCTTTTATTCTTTTTGTGGCTCTCCTGTGGAGAGCTTGGCGAGAATTCACATTCCTCTTAGGTTGGAGAGGTAGACCTAGCCTCAGTTCTCTAGGTAGGACCTAGCCAGGGTTAGCATTTCAAAAATGTTATGATTGCATATGCAGGATCCTCCTTCATCTCGTGGCCTTGTCCTTTATTCCCATAAAGTTCAGTCCATCGGAGACATATACTGGTCTCTGTGAATGTGAATGATGCAGGGGGTAGATGAAGCTTGGATGGAGCTGGTATCCCATAATTACAGAATTGAAATCTGACAATCCATTATTCTGTTTTTCAGCACTTTCCCTCTCTCTATCTTTGTCTCTCCGAGTTTCTCTTTCTTACAACTTCCTTTACCTGTGAGATCCTGCCCATCCTTAGTCTACTACATCCCATTACTAAGTATTACCAACCTAAACATTGCAGTTTCCCTCTGCCCAGAGACCTATTTCCTGAATCCTCTCCCAGTTACCTCTCCTGTTTGTTTGACTCGGGGAGGGAAAGTTTATTACTGCAAACCTTTGCTCTCTCACCGTCCCTTGACCAAATTCACTTATAGAGCCAGCCTTTTAAATAAGCCTCAACACTCTCAAAAGATCCCAGCTACTTCAGTATCCAGTCCACAAAGTCAAACTGTTTCAAATTTCCCAAAAGAAGTCTTCCCATCTCTAATATTTGCACATATGGAAAAAACGTCCATCATTATTTAAGTGTTTTACAGTCTCAACACGTACTATAGGAGTCTCAGGAGGCAAAAAGATGTAAATTAAAGCAAATCAGGTGACACTGCAGGCCCTGTTTAAGAAGAAGAATTGAGGATGCAGACTAAGTGGAACAATAATCTTTAAATGCTTTTAAATCAAAACCTGAATGACTTCAAGTGACAAAACAAATTTGGGAATAAATAAGATCATGTGTCTGAAAAGGAATCAATCAATAACATCTCTAGTTCTGTAGACTATGAGCTTGTTGTGGGCAGGAACTCTTTTGTATTGTACTCTACTTAGCGCTTACTACTGTAAACTGCATAGAATAAATGCTCAATTATACCACTAGTGATTTATTTAGGGCTTACTCTTTACCAAGCACTGTACAAAGCATTTGGGAGAGTACAGTTGATAGTAGAGGAGCCCTGCCCACAAGGAGCTTACAGTCTAGTGCACAAAAGGAACAGAACAGTTCATGTAATATCATGGACTGTGAGTTCCTCGAGGGCAGGAATCATGTTGTCTTCCTTTAATGCACTTTCCCAGCGATCTGCACTTGGTTGGTGTTGAACATATCAGTAATTTTGATTGGTGCTTGTTCTTGAGGAAAGCAATTGTTATGGAGCAGCAGACAAATAATAACCTAATGCAGAAATTCTAGTTCTCTCAATATCCCCAATTCATCCCTTAATGCTCATTAATGTGGTTTCAACTGACCCAGAGCATAAAGATCCCAGGTATGTATTTTTAAATGGTATTTAAGTGCTTACTATGTGCTTGGCACTGCACTAAGCACTGGGGTAGAGACAAGCTAATGAGTTTGGACACAATCCATGTCCCACATGGGGCTCACAGTTTTCATCCCCATTTCGCAGATGAGGTAACTGAGGAACAGAGATGTTAAGTGAGTTGCCCAATGTCTCACAGCAGACAAGTGGTGAAGCTGGAATTAGAATCCTGGCCCTTCACACTCATTGACCCATGCTCCTCTAGGCCATGCTGCTTCTCCATAATTGAATGTAATATAATTATTTCAGTTTGCACTTAGCAGGGATGGTAAAGAGGCTCATTAAATCATTTACTGAGCGTGTACTGTGTGCAGAGCACTATACTGAGAGCTTGTGAGAGTTCACTAGAGTAAATAGACACAGTCTCTGCCCTCAGGGAGCATACAGTGTGGTGGGGAAGAGAAATATTAAGAGGATCCTTTCCATGTCACCCTCACATAATTCATTATTCAGAAGGATCAGGGTAAGTATTGGCACACAATCAATTTGTTCTAGTTTACTGAAGCCTGGCCTCATACTACGGTGTACTTCAGCCAGAGATCAAGGAGGTGAATTTTAAGGAGGGGAAAGAGAATGAATTGGACTCTGTGCTGAATGGGAAATTCAGTATTCCTCTGCTTTTTTTTTTAATGGTATTTAAGCTCTTGCTATGTGCCAGGCATTGTAGTAAGCAGAGAAGCAGTGTGGCTCAGTAGAAAGAGGCCGGGCTTTGGAGTCAGAGGTCATGGGTTCATATCCCAGCTCTACCACTTGTCAGCTGTGTGACTTTGGGCAAGTTACTTCACTTCTCTGCACCACAGTTACCTCATCTGTAAAATGGGGATTAAAACTGCAAACCCCGGGGGAACAACCTGATCACCTTGTAACCTCCCCAGTGCTTAGAACAGTGCTTTGCACATAGTAAGTGCTTAATAAATGCTATCATTATTATTATAAGCACTGGGCTAAGTCAAGATAATGAGATTGAACACAGTCTGTGTCCCACATGGTCCCACAGTCTTAATCCCCATTTTACAGGTGAGGAAACTGAGGCACAGAGAAGTGAAGTGACTTGCCTAAGGTCACACAAAAGACAAGTGGAGGAGCTGGGATTAGAACCCTGGACCTTCTGACTCCCAGGCCGTGTTCTATCTAATAGGCCACCCCGTTTCTCTATCCACTCCTCTCAATTTGCAAAGATGAAACCAGATGGCAACAGCTTCAGGAATACAGGACAACCACACTAAAAGCTGTTCTAGCCAAAATTCAACTAAATAAAAGGTTTTGCTATCTGGCATCTCTGATAGATGTCAATATGACGCAGTTCTTTCTGAGAACAGCAGAAGTTTACAAAGATCAGGTTAGTAGTAACAATGGGCTTTGGGAGGCATCTACTGAGAGCAATTCACTGTATCAAGTGCTACAACAGAGATGCAGTGTGGCCTCATAGAAAAAAAGCAATGGCTTGGAATACAGAAGACCTGGGCTCTAATCTCAGCTCTGCCAGTTGCCTGCTTTGTGACCTTGGGCAAATCAATTAATTTCTCTGTGCCTCAGTTTCCTCATCTGTAAAATGGGGATTCAATACCTGTTCTCCCCTCCTGCTCTGACTTTCGTAACCCATGTGGGACAGGGACTGTGTCTGGCCTGAATTACCTTGTGTCTACTCTGGTGCATAGTCAGAGCTTGGCACATAGTAAACACTTTACAAATACTATTATTATTATTCCCTGCCCCCGAGGAGCTTACACTCTAACAGAGAGCTAATGCTCTAATGAAGGAGCTTACACCCCTTGGGTAGTTCATGATGACTTCCCTTTTCTTTGGAAATCCTACCAGGGTTGGGCAGGGCAGAGTAGGCAAACAGGAAGCGTTCTGCTAATCTGATTAGCAAATGATTTTCTTAACAACAGTTTTAGGGTTTGCATCCTCATCAAATTCCAGAACTTAAATGTGGCCAGGATTCAACTCTCTGTCTTTTATAGTATCATTCCTTTCATTTATTTATTTATTTAGACAACCACTATCTTCAACTTCTAAGCATTATTAAAGTCACATTTCCTCCAAGAGGCCTTCCCCGATTAAACTCACTTTTCCCCTGCTCCCTCTCCCCTTTATGCACTAGGATCTGTGACCTCCGGGAATTTATTTGCCCCACCTCAACCCCGTGGCACTCAAGTTCATATCTTTAAATTATATATTATACCTTATTTATTTATATTAATGTCTACCTCTCTCTCTAGGCTGTGGGCTGATTGTGGGCAGGGAACGTGCATGCCAACTCTGTTGTATTGTAGTCTCCCAAGCTTAACATAGTTCTCTGCACAAAGTAACTTCTCAATAAATACCACCAATTGATTGACTGATGTGGATATTTGGAAGCTGTTTGGATAACCAATACAGTGTCATCTCGTGAGAATGGTTCTCTGTGATAACTTTGACTCTGAGGAGTTCGTTGGAATTTTGGACTACTCAGCAACTTCCAATAACAACAATAATAATAATTGTGGTATTTGTTTAGCGTTTACTATGTGTGAGGCACTGTATCAAATACTGAAGTGAATACAAGATAATCAGGTTGGACACAGTCCCCATCCCAAATAGGGCTCACAGTCTTAATCCTCATTTTCCAGATGAGGCAACTGAGGCACAGAGAATTGAAGTCACTTGCCAAAGGTCACACAGCATACAAGTGGCAGATCTGGAATTAGAACCCAGGTCCTTCCGTAGGCCATTCTGCTTCCATTCCCTCAACATGCCAAAATCAACCTCTACAGATATGCTATTCACATATAGATCCATACATTTTCATGAGAATTTAGAGTGTTTGCTGTAGGGAGACACTTGGGGTCTCCAAGCCTTGTGCAGTACGGCATGAGGATGTGGGAATAGGGGTGGGGAGAATGAGTGGTAACACTGGAAAACTTGAACAGCTGTGTGACTTTGGGCAAGTCATTTCATTTCTCTGTGCCTCAATTACCTCATCTGTAAAATGGGGATTAAGACTGTGAGCCCCATGTGGGACAACCTGATTACCTTGTATCTACCTCAGTGCTTAGAACAGTGCTTGGCAAATAGTAAGTGCTTAAGAAATGCCATCATTATTATTATTATTACAAATTGTGATAGCTGAATGGAGTTTTTTGCAGCCTTATGATTTACAAAACCCACAGTCAAGGCTCGTCCACTGATCTCTGTTTTGCAGACAAGGTAACAGTTCCATCGTACTGTTTGAACATTGTGACCTTGAGAGTAAATCGAAGTGACACTTGCACTGACTGGCCTTTCCACCTTTTCCAGGTTAGGGAAGTTGTGTCTCCCAGAGAACTGGATGGGGAAAGCCATTAAGCAGCATGTACCACTCTTGCTCCTAGGTTACAGTTGATAATATTGAAATGTTCAATGCAAATGTTAATGAATAAGATCGCATTACAGTTGTCATGCCAAGCTAAAGCTAAAGCCTGATGTGACAAGCTAAAGATGCAGTCATGAACTTTATTATCCCAAATCTTTGAAATGCAAAAGAGTTGTTCCCGAAAGTCTGTAACAGATTCATGAAGCTATGATTCCTTTGCATAAAAAACGAGATCTCCCCAAGGGATTAAAGGAAATAGAAAACAAAGTAGAGAATTTTTCCTGGATTCTAAGAGTCTTGGGTAGAATTTTAATTCAGAGCCATATGGATTTAGTGGGTAAATTCATAGAGGGTGATGACTGGGTCGGTCTGATGCTTGTATTAGCCCAGCACCAATTACGTATTATAAGTAATTAATATTTGGTAATGTTGAAGTCTTATTTTGTGAATCATTAGTGGAAAACCTTTAACTGGCTGTCTTCACCTACTTTATCATAGTCATTAAAAAATAGAATATATTATACTGTTTGTGGTAGCTAAGGTTACAGACACCCATTACAGCTGCTTATTTTCACTGCTCAGCTTGCTCTTCATAAGCGACCCAATAAATTATCCTTTGGAGCTGAAAATTACCATACTTGGTCTCACCCCAAGAGCCACTCTTTTATTTTTGAAAAACATTCAGATGTTTCAATCTATGTGAATGTGAAGAATCTACTTTTTCTGCTTTAAAACTAACTTAAACTCATCTTTTACACAGAGAAGAACTCAAAAATAGCTGAACCATTCCATGTATTTAAATTTCACCAAAGAAGAATCCCCAGGGTAAAATGAAAACAAATATGGACTAAGACAGTGTTCAACTACACAAAAATGTTTAGCATTCCATAAGTATTTCTGTGACTTTGGAGTTCTGTAAACACAGTGGGATAAAAATCTACCCACAGTGATGCTTTTTAGCTTTTGGAGAATTGAGAATTCCATCCATCCATCGGTTCATTGTTTGGTTATTCTGTAGCTGTGTTGCTTGGGACAGTAGCTGTGTTTTGTTAGCTCTTTGTGGGCAGGGATCATGTCTACCAACTCTATATATTATACTCCCCCCAGCACTTAGTACAGTGCTCTGCACACAGTACCTACATATCTGTAATTTTATTTATTCGTATTGATGTCTGTCTCCCCCACTCTAGACTGTAAGCTTGTTGTGGGCAGGGAATGTCACTGTTTATTGTTGCATTGCATGTTCCCAAGCCCTTAGTACAGTGCTCTGCACACAGCACTCAATAAATACAAATGAATGAATGAATGAATGGAAAGAACATGGGTTCTAATCACAGAGAAGCCACATGCCTGCTTGGGCAACTCAGTTAACTTCTCTATGCCTCAGTTATCTCATCTGTAAAATGGGGTTAAGAGTGTGAGCCCCATGTGGGACAGGGACTGTGTCCAACCTGATTAACTTGTATCTACCACGGGGCTTGGAACAGTGCTTGGCACGTAATAAGGGCTTAACAAGTATCATAATTATTATTACTAAATCATTTCTGTGAGATGTAAAAACTCAGTCAATCAGTTGCATTTATTGAGCACGTATTATGTGCAGAGCACTGTACTAAGCTCTGGGGTGAGTGCATTATAATATAGGTCAGGTCAATAAGCAATACTTCGGGGTCCTGAATGAAGGGATTCAGCTCTATTGACAATATATGACTTCTGAAACTATTTAATCCCAAACTCTACCTCTTCTTTCAGGTTTACTTGTTTCCACTGGAAGGGTTGCCCCGGTATGCTGAGGGGAATACAAGGTGTTTGGTCAATATCTCATTTTGAGTAAATCAGATTTCAACCCAGAATCCCCATGTATAGGCCCATTCTGGGCCTGGTTCTCTCTGTGAAAAGAGAGAGAGTAGTTCATCATTTGAAAGAAGTTTTGTAATCAGCCCGAATGGCCAGAAATCAGTAGACTCCGAATAAGAAAGCCTGCTTTTCTCCCTGAACTTGAAGTTGCAAAATCCCCACAAAAATAAGCCTAATAATCTGGGGAAAGTGTGATGGAGTTTCAGGAGAACTGCTTGGCTCTCAAGATAATTTCAATATTAGTAAAGGCTGCTTAGGGAGTTTTGTAGAACCCTTTTCCTGCTTGCTAAAAATAATCAAATTAACATCCATCTATCTTGGGATGGTAAAGTTTTCACCTGCCTGGAGACCAAGGAATGGGCTGGTGGAAGCCCTCCTGAGATTCCTACCATCACTATGCTTTTATTATTTCACTACTAAACTTAGAATCCTTTTGTTATACTTTCAACTTAGAATCTGAACATGGCAAGCTCCTTCTGACACAAACTGTTACTGACCCAGGAAGAGTGAAATCCCAAAGCAATGATCATTTGCTTATTTTGTTTTTATTGGATTCAGAAATCATGTAGACAAAATATGACAAGAAGCAGTGAAAAAAAATGCATTGCAAAGCATGCTAACACTACCCCTACATCAACCAATCCTATTTTTTGACAGTTTAATATGTGCAGAGCAGCCTACTAAGCACTTTGGAGGGTACAATATAACAGGGTTAGTAGACATGTCCCTTGCCCCCCCCCACGGAACTAACAGTCTAGAGGAGGAGATGGACATTAAAATAAATTATGGATATGTACTTAAGTGCTATGGGACTGAGGGTGTGGTGAATGAAGGGTACAGATACAAGTGCCAGGGAAAGGGAGTAAGGGAAATGAGGGCTTAGACAGGGAAGGCTTCTTGGAGCAGATGTGATTTTAATAAGGCTTTGAAGGTGGGAATGTGATCATCTGTTGGATATGAAAGAGGACGTGGGCAGAGGATAAGGGGCGAGGTAGTCGAGATCGAGGTACAGTGAGTAGGTTGGCATCAGAGATATGCATGAAGATACCAGATACCAAAAAGAACACCCCATTGGCAAACCTAGTAGAAAAGACTGTGTAGAAATCCAAACCCTTTTTTTCACGTCAGCTATATTTACTCTGTGTGTTTCTTTTAGGGTCTCTGTTTACTCAGCTCTTCTAAGCTGCCTCAGCTTTTCACTTCAAGACCCGACTCTCAAGTAATGCAAGGAGTTATTGGTGCATAAGAACTCAGGGCAAGCTGTTACTGGCTCAGACCAGTAGTGGACCTTTCAGCTCTTTATACTGTCTCTGACAGGAACAACAAGATGTTGAAAGTGGCTGGGTGATGGTTGTCTATCTGCACATGATTCCAACGTTTAGCAATATCTAACATCCATATTATTTCCCCTCTATGTTCCTTTTGACTGCAAAAAGCAATTTGGGGGTGGAAATCTCTCACATTTTCCTCAGTTAAGACCGAACTAAAGAATTCCTTCAGCTTCTCAGCTACTACCTCCGTTTTCTTCACTGAAGACACTTTTCCCCCCCAATATCACCCAGAAGCCCAGCTGATTCCCTAACAGACTTCCATATTTTAGTTGAGTTGATGAATCTTTCATTATTGACTTGGGCATTCCTTGAAAAATGCTCTTCAAATTCCTTTCAAGTCCACCTAATTTCTTGTATGCACCTGACCTGCCCCTCTTTATAGTCTTTCCTTTTCTCCTCACTCTGGTGAGTTCTCCACTTTTTGAAAGGATGACCTTTGCCTTCTGATGACTGCTTTTACCTGCCAGGTACAGCATTTCTATCTAGTCACCTTTGTTTTGTTTTGGACACACATTCAACTGGAATTTTAAGATGATATGTGGCAGCCTGCAGGCATTTTATAAATCACTTTTTTTAATCTACACCTTTCAGCTTCCTCCTAAGTATGGTTCACATATTTTCAGTTCCTTTCCTTAAGCCAAATGTGCTTGTATTGGTTTGGGGATGGGGAGTGGGGGACTTTTCCTGGTCTCTTTAGCTTAAATATAACAATTGCTTTTACATCCCCTCCTCACTCAAGGAAACAAAGAGATTAGGAAATTGAAGAAAATAATAACCATTATTGCTATTATTAGTAGTAGAAATAAAAATAATAACTTTAATATTTATTAAACTCTTAGTATGTGCCACACACTGTAATAAACACTGAGGTAGATACAATAATCAGATTGGACACAATCCCCATCCCACATGGGACTCATATTCTGTAGGAGGCAAAACTGGTATTGAATCTACATTTTTCAGATGTGGAAACTTAGGCACAGAGAAGTTAAGTGACTTACCCAAGATCACAAAGCAGGTAAATTGTGAAACTAGGATAAGATCCCAGGTCCTCTAACTCCCAAGCCCATGCTCTTTCCACTAGGCCATGCTGCTTCTCTAAAAGAAAGAGGAAATTGGAGGAAGGATTTCTCAGTGGAGGGAAATAGTCCAATGCTGTTTCCATAAATTCTGAAGTTAAACTTCAAACTATTCCTTGGCATAATTATTAGTGACCTTTCTGGTCCTGGTCAAGGTAGAAATCATGGTTTTTGGTCATTGCAATCTCAAAAGGACCATTAACAAGCCAGGATTTCCCAAACTTACTTCAACTGCTTTATATATGTAAAAAAGATTGCAAATGGTCCAAAGCCAATGATGGTAAAATAAAAACTTGTCCACCAAAATATGGATTTTTCTATTTTTGATGTGATATCTAGAATATAGAGTTCCCTGAAATCAGCTAGATTTTTCAGGAATGTGCAAGCTGAAAACCACTATCAGGAACCTGAGGAACAGGTAATGCAAACATGTTGCATACACTCCCCGAGTAATGGTTTCCATGATTTTTCACCTTCACTGAAGGTCAAAGCGACCCCGTCTTCAGTTCCAGAGTTCTGCTCAGCCAGCAGATTCCCCAGAAAAATGCACTGGCTCCATGTGAGCTCAGCCATTCACCTCTGTCATACGCCACTGATGTATGCAGTCATAGATGGCATAGCAGGTGGAGGGAGGCTACATGATTCAGTGGAAATATGGGCCTCCGTCCTTTGAAGTAGATCATGTCCAGTGAATAACACAAGTGATTCTCACCTATGAGAGGTGTGAGACCCAGGAACGTGGGAGTGAAAAGGGGTCAGTTTGACCCGTCGGGATGTGTCTCATAAGAAAGATAGTGTTTATGAAAAATAGCAAGAACTGCCTTTTACGGTGCGTTTCTTTTTACAGTTAGAGGGAAATCATGTAGTACTGGGAGGTTCAGAAAGAATTGTGTCTTCTCAGTCACTCATTTTAATTTTCATAGGCCTGGGCGGTCCCCATCAAGCTCAGAAAAAGGGAGCAAAATTGGCATGTGCTTCCTGCTACACCTTAATTTTCCCCACCATGTAGAACTTCATGTTGCATTGCTGAACTGATAGAGTCAGATTTAGCAAATACCTTGCGATGTGACGTATGGCCCAACGTGATAATCAATTAAGGGATTTGGATTCATATTTTGCTAATGAGCTTTGTAAATTACTAAAGGGTAATTGTTGACAATGCAGGGAAGTGCAACTAGGTTGATCTGATGCGGGACCTGCTGTTCAAGTCTGTCTAGATCCGGCTGTCGGGTTTGCTAACATTCTCTCCGCGGGAGAAAATGTCTGGCTGGGGATAAGGGAAGAGCCTAGCTCCATGGTTTACAGCAAAGGAGGAGTGATCTGAAAATTGAGAACCGGTATTTTAGTTTTGTGGTTTTAAAAAAATTAGGTCAGCCCACCCCCACCTCCAGAAGAGGTCCCCAAGACACATCTAAATTTATTTTCTGCCAAACTCTGAAGCAGAAGTTCTGATGGATCAGAGAGACTGTGACTTTTTTTTTTTTTTTTGGCCTTCAGACCTGGGATCCCCAAGGATCAGGATGAAAGGGAAATTTGGCAGGCTGGCGAGGAGAGAATGATTGGCGATGTCTCCTGGGTTCTGAAATCTTATTCCAATCAGGCATATCCTTGTAGCTAAGCTGGGTGGGGCAGAGGCCCCCAGAGCGGTCCCACCTTTGCCATCCCCAACCACTAGCACGACTCTGCGAGAGTCTGGAAGTTGCTTTCTGTGGATTCTCCTGCCTTGGTCCCCAGTACCATTACTGATTCAAGAGAAACCCCGGCCTCCACCTACTAGCCATTATCCCGAGAGGATTTCAGCTCCCACCCCGTAAGCATTTCTTTGTGAGTGTTTGAGTGTGTGTGGCTGTTCATCTCTGAGTGTGTGAGTGTGTGTGTGAGAGAGAGAGAGAGGAGAGAGAGAAAACAGAGAAAACAGCCTGTATGGCGGGTGGGTGTGATGTCATCACAGCATGTGTAGGATGTATGGTGTCATCGAATGGATTGAATGCAGGTGTCCTGTTGCTGGGTGAAAGGGGCGAATGTGTTCCTGAAATATGTGTGTTTATATGGAGGGGAGGGTCAGGATCAGAGGGCTGTTTGATAGTTTGATAAAAGAATAAAATAAGATTGGCTCAGTGGATTAAGCAGTGAACTGGAAATTTGGGATTTGGGTGGCTCTTCTGCTGGCTTGGGTGTTGCCGTGTGGGTGGGCAGTGAACCTCTCTGTGAATCTGTTCCCTTCTCGGTGAAGTACCTTGGTAAGTGAGGTAGGCACAAACCCCGAATTGGGGAGAAGCAACTTTGTGCAGCAGTTGTAAATCAGCTTGGAAATTAGTTTCCATGATTATTTGTAGGCAATGATAGGAATAGTAGTACACTTTCTGTTGAGCCCTTCACACAGCAGGATTATTAAGGTTAATGATTTAAGAAGGGGATAAAAACAAACAAAAGTGATATTGCCCCCATGATCAAAAATACAGTATCACCCAGCCTGGGTGTATAGAAGCCTTTGACTTAGACTTCAAGTTAGTGAACAGAGTTATAAACACTGTTTGTCTCTTCTAACTCATTTCCTATGACTGGGAGAGACAGAGAGATCTTGGATATTTTGGAAAGACACTCCTGTGATTCTATATTTCACTCTGATTTATGATGAAATCTTCCTCTTGAATTGGTTAGTTGACCCTCCTCCCTTTCCCTCTCCAGTTTCCAAGTGCACACACACACACACACACACACACACACACACACACACGTCATCCCCAATTCCCTACACTTCTCTTGGTCCCAGTAAATTGACTCCTATCCTTTGCATTTCCCAGTTTCCAAGTAAGGCTAGGGACAGACATTCAACACAGAAGCACATTACTTTTTTTGAAATGTCAAAATAAGAGAGGGGATTTTCCATATTCACATTTTTCCACAGAAATGTATTCATAAGCTTTAAACTTGCCCAAGCTATGTTAATGTATGTGGTTGGCTTCTTTGCCAATTTTCATTGTGAATTAGATGTGAAATAAAAGGGCTCTTGTCTCTCCCCTCTCTCCTCCCTCCCATAATTTTAAGTTCATAAGCCCATTTTGTAAGTGAATCGAGTCTTAAGAGAAAAGCAGAGGGGATGTTGTTCTTTCAGCTGCTGACAGTATTTGCTTTCAACCCCGATAGCGATGTGGAGCCTGAGACTCCACCGGAGTAAACAGACTTTCTATATGGGGGTTTTTTGTGTGTTTTTTTTTGTTTTTTGTTTTTTTTACCTGGGGTTTCAGTTCATTCCTAAATGGGGGCTTTGGCGTCATGTGAGCCAGTGGGGAAGGTCCTCTTTTGAAGAACAGTGGGGGCTATTTTTCTGAACCAGAATTTTCAGTGCCTGCTCGGCAGCCCCTGCTACCATCTGGGATGTGCTTGACGAATGACTCGCAGAGGACGTGAACTGAGCCTCGGTCGGCATTGGCCGGTGACCATGATGCCTTCGTCATAAGAGACACGGCTGTTGTGAGCCACCGCAGCCAGCTGATGTCCTGGCATGTCTGTCCTGTGGCCTCAGTGCATTGGTGATGGATTCCCCCTCTGCTTTCACTTCCACCAGCTGACGCTGCTGACAGTGGATTGTGTTACTGGGGTCAATCTGGTCCCTAATTTTTGTTAGTTGGCCAGTGAGGGCTACTCCTGCCTCATGGGCTGGACTTCCAGAATATAAAATGATGGCCATGGGGATTCCTTTAGTATCTGTTTCCCCTGGCTTAATTCTAAGTCCCTCAAGAGCTGGGATCATGTCTACTGATTCTATTATAATCTCCTAAGTGCTTAACAGTACAGTGCTCCCTGTAGATTGTAAGCTTCTTGTGGCCAAGGATTTTCCAAATGCTTAGTACAATGCTCTGCACTCAATAATCAATAAATATCATTGATTGATTCCTCTATCCACAGTAGCTGTTTAACAAACATTGTTGATTGCTTGGAATCCTCATACTCCATTGTCCTGGGAGAGAAGATGCTAGTCTCTCATAATGGGGGTCTAAGCTAACAGAATCATGCTGGCATTTATCCTTCTCCTTTAACACAATTCTCCACTTATGCTCCCCAGATCTAGAAAGCTTTAACATCTCCTGGGGGATTTTTTTTGTTTGTTTCTCCTGAGTGCCTAGGAACAGGCCACTTGCTGCCTGCGACAGACAAAATCTGGCCATGTTGTACAGGCTAATGAATAACTCCATTTGGCTTTGTGGACAGCAAAGCAAAACCAGTGACTGCAGAAACCCATAAATGAGTTATTCACCTCTAGAGACCGAAGCCTCTGCCTGCAAGATGCCTAGAGTTTTGTGGACCCTCACTTAATGCTAGCAAATGAGGATGATGCATAGCCCTCCTTCTCATGTATTTCAGTGTCACCATCTCTCCTCAGGGTCACAGCACTGCAGTCAATCAATCATTGGTATTTATGGAGCACTTACTCTGTGCAGAGCATTGTGCTGAGTGTTTGGGATAATACAAAATGGGCTAAATGCTATGCTCTGAGGCTCTCTTTCCTGCCTTATAGCCTTGATTGTAGAGACCAAACAGGAAAGAAATCATCAATCAATCCATCAGTGGTATTTATTATGTGTTTAATGTGTGCAGAGCACTGCTTTCGGCCCTTGGGAGAGTGCAATACAATAGTCAGTAGACATAATCCCCACTCTCTAAAGAGTTTAGAGTTGACCTTAAAATAAATTACAGATAGGGGAAGCAGCCCTTACATGCTGTGGCATCTGGGGTGGGGTGAAGCGCATAATTGCTGAAATAATCTCTGACCAAGGGCAGAGAGGAGAAAGAAAGTGGCTTTATAAGCAGAGGGTAGCAAATCCTAGGACAGATCTAACCCTGCCTTTCCTGGATGATCACAACTCCATGTGATAGGAGTCATCAGGTGAAAGCTGAACAGCATGCAGGTGTTATTTTATAGTGGAACTGTATGGGGATTTATTAAAGCCTGAGGTAAGGTCTGAAAGGTCTAAGGTCTTATGTTGCCAACTTGTACTTCCCAAGCGCTTAGTACAGTGCTCTGCACACAGTTAGTGCTCAATAAATACGATTGATTGATTAAAAGGGATCTGGACTCTTGAGAGACATTGCAAACTGGCAAGTGAACCAGGAAAAGAAGCTGAGTTGAAGGGGTCAGCTGAAGAAAAATGTATAAAGAAAGTAAGTGTTCTATTGAAAACAGTATGCACCTGGGGGTCAGGAGATCTGGGTTCTAATTCTGGTTCTGGGACTTGCTTCCTCTGTGACTTTGAAAACTCACACAACTTCTCTGTGCTTCAGTTTCCTCATCTAGAAAATGGGGATTAGGCCATTTGCCCCATGTGGGACAGGGACTAATCTGCTTATACTGAATCAACCCCAGTGCTTAGTATATTTCTTGGAACATAGTAATCACATAATAATAATAATAAACACCTGATAGCTCCTCAGGTGGGGGCCTTGAGATGGCAGTTGATTTGTAAAGTGGCCCGTGGCTGCCCATCTCTTGGAAATATGCAGTTGTTATCAAAATGGGAAGAAGGATTCAGCATAGTTCCTCTGACAGTAAAGATTGATGAGTGCCATACTTAGAGGAGGCTTCTTTTGGTTTGGCCTTGTGGAAAGATCATGGGCCTGGGAATTAGGAGACCTGGGTTCTAGTCCCAAATCTGCCCTGGTCTTCTCTGTGTGAACTTGGCAAGTCATTTAACCTTTCTGCCCTCAGTTTCCCCAACTCTAAAATGATGATAAGATAGACAGTGAGCCCCACATGGGATAGGGGTTGTGTCTGGCCTGCTAACCTTGTATCTATGTCAGTGCTTAGCATGCAGTAAATACTGAATTAATGCCATATTTTTTAAGTCCTCAGGATTTCGGGGTCCTTGTTATTTTCAACCACATGATTGATGGGCCATGTCAGAGAGCATCTAAATTAAGCCCTTTTGTGGATTCTAGGAAAGGGGGATATTAAGAACTAGGCTTCCTTGTTTATTTGGCTGAGAATCCAAGGGCTACGGATATGTGGGTTTTGTATTCATTTTGAGGAGAGGTATTAGGGGGGTGGGGAAGACGGGGTGGCTGCCATTCCTGACTGGCCCCAAAAGGCAGGAGGGTAACATTCATATTAACAGGAAATACCTGGATGATTTACTCTGAGAGAGACTGATGGATAAAAGTCCCTGGGATGTCTACTTGGAGATGAGGATTCAGATCATTATTAAGACTAAAGGTGGGGAAAGCGAATGTTTCCAGCTGGCTCAGGCTTTTGTGTACCACATCACTTAACATCCAGAGGTCCTTGTAACTAGCCCCTATTGTCTTATGGGCAACATCTTGATAGATAATCCAACAAGATATACCTGTGATGGTACTCTTGGCAGCACGAACATTGGAAAATGCTGGCATCAACAGCCCAATCCCCACCCTCCCTACCATTGATCAGTAGCTCCTGTAGATTTGATTTACTCCACCTCAATGTGTGATTCTTTTCACAGGGAAAACCCTTTGCCCATGGTGACTAGCAAGTCCAGAGCAGTCCTGCTACCTGGCCCTCATTGTGGAACCTGAAAGAAATGGAAGTAGCCACTAGTGAGAAACAATGGCTCGGACCAGTGAGGACCCAGACTAGAGACTCTAGTAACCATCATTTACCTTCTCCAGGTATTAGAGAAACAGAATGGCCTAGTGGATCGACCACAGGCCTGGAAGTCAGAAGGACCTGGGTTCTAATCCTGGCTCCGCCACTTGTCTGCTGTGTGACCTTGGGCAAGTTACTTCACTTCTCTGGGCCTCAGCTACCTCAGCTGTAAAATGGGAATTAAGACTGTGAGCCCCATGTAGGACATGGACTGTGTCCAACCTGATTAGCTTGTATCTACTCCGGCACTTAGTACGGTGCTTGGCACATAGTAAGCGCTTAACAAATCCCATAAAAAAATTATAGCCAAGAACACAGAAGCGGCTTCATTTGAAAAAGTGTCACAGTGCACTCCTGGGAGACAACAGGGGCCTCTGGACCAGCTAGGATTGTGGTAATCAGAAATTTTTCATTGGCTCTTTTCAATTAGAGGTATCAAGGAGATTCGATTTTTAAGAGGTAGAATTGAAAATTGCAAGAGGCACAGCAAATGGCAAGTCCAGTGGATGTAAAGGACTGCCTTTGTGGGTGTGCTGTGTGAAAGGTAAATGCTCTCTTGGCCACATCTGCACTCATGGATGAAGTTTGCTGTTGGTTGCATCATATTCAAACATAGACAGTGAACACAGCCAAAGAAGAACATAAAGCTGTCAGAAAAGGTACCTACAGGGTGCAATGACCACAGACTACAACAGAAGGTTCCTGTGTCATTGCTCTGTGTGTCACTGGTGAAATATCTTGAGTAAGCCGATTTTCTGATTAAGATGTTCCAGACAGGGCTATCTCTAAATCTAAGAAGAAAATAAACATGTGCCCTGTGACTAAAATAAATCAGAGGAAGCCTCCTGAGGACTGGCAAAAGGCTAGAAAGACATTCTATTTACTTCACCTCATTGTGTTTCCTTTCTGTTTGGGTTTTCTGAGAATCTGGGTTAGTGAAGAAAAATCGAGTGTATTGACTGCACTCAGTATTGGGACCTCTTTTCTGCACCCCAGATCAGTGAGTAGAAGGCAGAGGTAGCAATAAATAGACTTTTATTAATAAATAGACTCAGTAAATAGAGGCAGGGACAATAAGTAGACTATTTGAGGGGGCCACTGATATTTGAAAATGAGTCATAGCCTAAGGCAATGGATATATAATAATAATAATAATGGTATTTGTTAAGCAATTACTGTGTGCCAAATACTGTTCTAAGCACTGGGGTAGAACTAAGGTAATCAAGTTGTCCCACTTGGGGCTCACAATCTTAATCCCCATTTTACAGAGGAGGGAACTGAAGCACAGAGAAGTCAAGGGACTTGCTCAAGGTCACACAGCAGACAAGTGGTGGAGCCGGAATTAGAACCCATGTCCTCTGACTCCCAAGCCTGTGCTCTTGCCACTAGGCCACACTGCTTCCCAAAATAATGATGGTATTTGTTAAGTGCTTACTATGTGCCAGGCACTGTACTAAGCACTGGGGTGGATACAAGCAAATAGGGCAGAACACAGTCCCTGCCCAATGTGGGGCTCACAGTCTTGGGTGTTGTGGGGGTTTATGTATGAGAAAGTGGACAAGATGATCTCCTAAGTATATTTCTGTTCCAGTGACTTTAGAATACAACGAGTTGAGGTAAAGATCGAAATCTGGATGATCTGAAGATTTTTCAACATTATCCTCCAGAACCAATTCTAGCTGAAACAGTTCCGAAATTCTCTGTGTTCCTAAAATTGCCACTTTCTTTGAGAATTGCATGAGATTAGTTGATTCTGGCCACTGATTTTGGTGCTTCCATGTAGTTTTCTGAACATCCACTCACGGACTGTGCATTGGCCACTGAATGCTAATTATGTTTAAATTCTGATTGATAAAAATCAAAAGAAGAAAAAGCTCAGTGCTCTTCTAAGAGTGGACATTTTAGTGCTTGTATTTAGTAAGACAATTAGAGTTGAGTCTAACTTTGCCCATACTGTATTCTTTTGATTGTGTGAATCCTCATATTAATATGTATTCACATATTCAAAGTGAATATATCTCACCACATGTAAACTGGTAAATTGGTCAGTCAATTGTAGTTATTGCCCATCCATTAAACATGTCTATAGAAGATGAATCTGTGTGGACACTTAGAAAAAGTGAAAAGAAAGCTCATGTATTCCTCAGTGTTTTTAACTAGTCACTGAGAACAGCCTTGTTGTTTAACAAAGAGGGTTTGGAAGCTCATGCGTTTTGTCTCAAATTAGCATGGTAAAGTTATAAATAATAATAATAACAATGATAATAGTGGTATTCGTTTAGTGCTTATTATGTGCCAAGCACTGTAATAATAATAACGATAATGATGGCATTTGTTAAATGCTATGTGCAAAGCACTGTTCTAAGCGCTGGGGAGGTTACAAGGTGATTAGGTTGTCCCATGTGGGGCTCCCAGTCACTTTCCATTTTACAGATGAGGTAACTGAGGCACAGAGAAGTGAAGTGACTTGCCCAAAGTCACACAGCTGACAGTTGGCAGAGCAGGATTTGAACCCACGACCTCTGACTCCAAAGCCCGTGCTCTTTCCACTGAGCCATGCTGCTTCTCACTGTACTAAGTGCTGGGGTTGATACAAGATAATCAGATCAGACACAATTCTTGTCCTACATGGAGTTATAGTCTAAGCGGGAGGGAGAATAGGGATGGAGTCCCCATTTTACATATGAGGCCCAAAGAGGTCAAGAGATTTGCCCAAGGCCACTGAGCAGGCAAGTGGTGGAGGTGGGACTAGAACTGGCCCATCCCATGCTTGTTCCATTAAGCTCTGCTGCTTCCCAGTTGAGAAGCAGTGGGGTCTAGTGGATAGAGCATAGGAGGTAAGTTGACCAGAAAGTTGGTCATGCTAGGCCCAAGGGGGGAAAAAGGGAGAGGAAAGGGAACCAGAGGAGGACGGGGGGAGGAGGAGGAGGAGAGGAACGTACGTCATCGACTGCCATCCCCCACCTCCCAAGCACCCACCCGTGCCTGAGGGCCACTGAGCTTTCGTTAGCCCCAATTTACCTCATGACCTAGGTAGCAGGAGGGCTACCATTAGCCCAAGCCTGTCAGTGGGCTAACCACCACCCAGATCACAGAGGGAATGGAAGTCTCCACTTCCCAGAGGATGTGGGGGGCAGGGGGGACTCCAAGAATGCAACCATTTCCGGAGCCTGCAGCCAACCAGGCTGGCCTGGTGATCAGAATGGCTGATCTGAAGGCCGACCTTCAGGATCCCAGGCTAGGTGTCATCTATACCCTCTTCCATTTTCTCCCTCACTTTATTTCCCACTTAGAAAGGGGAGGCTATATAGACACTTGCATCATTAACTCTATAACACCTCAAGCCTTCACGCATCACAACTGACCATTTTTCCCTCTAGTTTTCAGGTCGTGTCCCAAAGAACCTAAATTTTAGGACTGACCTGTTTAAACCAGGACATCTCATCACCTCAGCATTGTATTTTGTCAATTTCTCCTTTGTGTGTGCTTCACTTTGGCCCGAGAATATGGTCACCTAAGTCTTCCCTCTTCACTCCACTGTCAGGCTACCTAATGTGTAGGCATTAGAGCTTAGGGCTTAGAGAGGCAACACCCGGACCCAAGGAGCCTGCAGAACAACAATAATAATAATAATAACGATTATAATAATAATGCTAGTGTGATTTAAGCACTGCAGTAGAAACTATTCAATCAGATCTGTCTCAGTCCCTCTCCCATATACGACCCACAGACTAGAGAAGCAGCATGGCTCAGTGGACAGAGCTTGGGCTTGGGAGTCAGAGGTCATGGGTTCACATCCCGACTCTGCCAATTGCCAGCTGTGTGACTTTGGGCAAGTCACTTAACTTCTCTGTGCCTTAGTTACCTCATCTGCAAAATGGGGATTAAGATTGTGAGCCCCACCTGGGACATCCTAATCACCTTGTATCCTCTCCAGTGCTTAGAATAGTGCTTTGCACATAGCAAGCACTTAACAAATGCCATCATTATTATTATTATTACTCAGGGGGAAGGACATTAGGATTTAATTCCCATTTTACAGATGAGGAAACTGAGGCACAGAGCAGTCAGTTGACTTTTTTATGGTATTTAAGTGCTTACTACATTCCAGGCACTGTTCAAAGGGCTAGGGTAGATACAAAGGAATCGGGTTGGACACAGTCCACGTCCCACATAGGACTCACAGTCGTAATCCTTATTTTGCAGATGAGGGAACTAAGGCACAGCGAACTGAAGTGACTTAGAACCCAGGTCATTTTGACTCCCAAGCTAGTGCTCTACCCACTAGGCCATGCTTCTCAAGGTCGCACACCAGGCAAATCACAGATCGGGATTAGAACCTGGGTCTCCTGTCTCCCAGCTGTCAGCTCTTTCCCACTAGACCATGCTGTTACTGGATCAAAGATGTGTGGTCTCTCTCATGGCAACTGTCATATGATAATAACAATAATACTAATAATTGTGGTATTTGTTAAGTACTTACTATATGTTAGGCATACAAGTGCTGGGTAGATACAAGCTGATCCTCTAGACTGTAAGTTCATTGTGGACAGGGAATAAATCTGTTTTTTGTTATATCGAATTCTCCCATGTGCTTAGTACCGTGCTCTGCACACAGTAAACACTCGAAATAATAATAATAATAATAATAATAATAATAATAATAATAATAGTATTTGTTAAGCACTTACTATGTGCAAAGCACTGCTCTAAGCGCTGGGGGGATACATGGTGATCAGGTTGTCCCACGTGGGGCTCCCAGTCTTAATCCCCATTTTACAGATGAGGTAACTGAGACACAGAGAAGTTGTGACTTGCCCGAAGTCACACAGCTGACAAGTGGTGTTGCCGGGATTTGAGCCCATGACCTCTGACTCCAAAGCCCGGGCTCTTTCCATTGAGCTACGCTGCTTCTCCGCTATATGTGATTGAATGAAATACTATTGAATGAAGGTTGGGTACAGTCCCTGTCCCTCATGGGGGTCACAGTCTTAATCCTCATTTTACAGATGAGGTAACTGAGGCACAGAAAAGTGAAGTGACTTGCCCAAGGTCACATAACAGAAGCAGTGTGGCTCAGTGGAAAAAGCATGGGCTTTGGAGTCAGAGGCCATGGGTTCAAATCCCGGCTCTGCCAATTGTCACCTGTGTGACTTTGATCAAGTCACTTCACTTCTCTGTGCCTCAGTTCCCTCATCTGTAAAAAATGGGGATTAAGACTGTGAGCTTCTCGTGGGACAACCTGATCACCTTGTAACCTCCACAGCACTTAGAACAGTGCTTTGCACCTAGTAAGCGCTTAATAAATGTCATTATTATTATTATAACAGACTGGTGGCAGAGTCGGAATTAGAACCCAGGCCCATGCTCCATGCACTAGGACATGCTGCTTCTCTAAGGAAAACATATCAAAGATTTAATTCACCTTGGCCTATTTAAAAGTTTGTGGATTGCTGAGCCCAGCTAGCATTTGTCCCAGTCTAGGTCAGTACCCCTTGATAACCCCATAAGTCCTTACCTCCCTAAATCCTGGGAGCCATGGTTGGATGCTAGAACAGTACATGGACCCAAATGGGGAGTAAGATGCTAAGTGAGATATAAGGGTTAGTCAGGGACACCTTTTCTTCTTGGAGGAAGGGCAGAATGGGAGTGAGTTGTAAAGGAAATCCAAGCACTGAGAGGGAAAGGGCCCATGATACAAGTTCACAGCAGCTCTTCCCCTTCTGGCGTTAGGGAAGCGGCATGGCCTAGTCATAAAAGCACAGGCCTGGGAGCGACAGGACCTGGGTTCTAATCCTAGCCCCTCCACTGGCCTGTCGCATGACCTTGGGCAAGTCACTTAACTTTTCTGTGCCTCATTTTCCTCAGCTGCAAAATAGGCATTCAGTCATTCTCTAGCCTACTTAGACTATGAGCCCCACATGGGACGGGGGGGGGAAGGGGGGACTGTGTCTGCCTTACCTTTTATCTACCCCAGCATTTAGAGCAGTGCTTGACAAATAGTAAAGGCTTACAGCTTACATTAAAAAGATAGAGAATGTAGCCCCTTACCTAGGCTGAACAGTTAAATTTACCATCAAAGGACTGCACAACCAGGTGTTTGCAGATTCATTCATTCATTTAATCGTGTTTATTGAGTGCTTACTGTATGCAGAGCAGCACTATACTAAGCACTTGGGAAGTACAAGTGGAGAAGCAGCATGGCTCAGTGGCAAGAGCCCAGGCTTGGGAGTCAGAGGTCATGGGTTCTAATCCCGGCTCCGCCACTTGTCAGCTGTGTGACTTTGGGCAAGTCACTTCACTTTTCTGGGCCTCAGTTACCTCATCTGTAAAATGGGGATGAAGACTGTGAGCCCCATGTGGGACAAATGCAGATGCAGCTCCGCTGGAGATCCACAGGGTCCTCAATTCTTCTCTAAATAATAATTATGCTATATGGTAAGCACTTACATGTGCCATGCACTGTACTCAGCGTTGGGGTAGATATAAGCTAACCAGGTCGGATTCAGTCATTCGATTGTATTTATTAAACTCTTACTGTGTGCAGAGCACTGTACTAAGCTCTTGGGAGAGTACAATACAACAATAAACAGACACATTCCCTGCCCACAGCAAGTTTACAGCCTACAGGGTAGATAGAGTCCTTGTCCCATCTGGGGCTCACATTTTTGAGGGAAAACAGGTATTGGATCCCCATTTTATAGCTGAGGAAACTGAGGCAAGGGAAGTTGTCGTGCAGCAGACAAGAAGTAGATCTGGAATTAGAATCCAGCTTCTCCAACTCCCAGGCTTGTGCTCTTTCTACTAGGCCATGCTGCTTCTTAGGACCTATGTTGAAGAGTTACACTTTGGACTGACCAGGCTTCTCACATTCTTAATTCACTGGGGATGACCAACATGTTTTCTTTTTCTTTTTAATAGATCTTTATGCAGATGTGTATTTGGGAGTGGTCAAAGTGCCCAGCAAATAGGGGTTAGAAATGTGGCCACGTGCCTGCTTCCTCATGGACAGGCTAATCACAATTAAGATCCCCGATCTGCAAACTGAGACCTCGGGTCATTTAGTGACCATGTAACATTTTACCACAAATTTCCCACAGAAAGCAGTAAGGCCTCGTGGATAGAGCGCAGGCTTGGAAGACAGAAGGACCCGGGTTCTAATCCCTACTCCTTCACTTTCATTCATTCATTCAATTGTATTTATTGAGCACTTACTTTGTGCAGAGCACTGTACTAAGCGCTTGGGAAGTACAAGTTGGCAACATATAAGGACTGTCCCTAGCCAACAACGGGCTCACGGTCTAGAAGGGGGAGACAGACAACAAAACAAAACATGTAGACAGGTGTCAAAATCATCAGAACAAATAGAATTAAAGCTATATGCACATCATTAACAAAATAAATAGAATAGTGGATATGTACAAGTAAAATAAATAGAGTAATAAATCTGTACAAACATATATACAGGTGCTGTGGGGAGGGGAAGGAGGTAGGGCTGGGGGGATGGGGAGGAGGAGAGGAAAAAGGGGGCTCAGTCCGGGAAGGGCTCTACTTGTCTGCTATGTGACCTTGGGCAAGTCACTTAGCTTCTCTGGGCCTCGGTTACCTCAACTGTAAAATGGAGATTAAGACTGTGAGCCCCGTGCGGGACATGGACTGTGTCCAACATGATTTCCTTGAGCTAACCTGGTTCCTAGAACAATGCTTGGTACATAGTAAGAGCTCAACAAATACCATATAAAACGCTTCTGCCTCTACCATACACTTGAAATTGGGCAAGCAAATACAAATTGAGAAGAGAACAATATGTCAGGCTAGCAGTGGTGACAGTTTAACTAGAAAATTCTTACAAAAGAGACTGTCCAATGGATGGAGGCCAATATAAAATCTGTCACTGTTGCATCAGTTTATAAAAATGCATTCCTCACTGCTTTGCAAACCATGGAAGTCTTCGAGGAGGCCTTAGATCTAGATGAGATTTCATCATTACGGCCAAAACCAGTTCTCTGGAGCAAGGCGGTGTGCAAAGCAGTGGGGGACTTCGGGGGAATTATTGAAAAACCAAGTTCCCGCCACCCGGGTTGTGGGGGCTGTCTTTCAGGGCAGATTGCTGCAAAGGGGGATAGGTCTGGGTCCACTACGCTGCCCAGGTATTGTCATTCCCTGGGGAGGATTGGAATGTTACTCCTGAACTATGACTTCTGACTGCTAGCTCGTCCACATTACAGCAATCCTGTTTCTTGGGTGTGGTGTATTGGGTAAGTTGGGGGTTTATTATCAAAATGCTAATTGTGTAAATAAAGTGTCGTCCCTCCCGGCCCAATTCCAGCCCTCTGAATGGCTGGCAGCAATGCCACAGTTCGTGTTCACTTGGCTAGGCAGTAGGACAGGTGCCTGTATTAAAAATCAGGAAGCCCATGGAGGCTGGTAATTTCTTTAACCCTTCCCAGGGCACACCTCTTCCTACCCTGCCATGCCTGCTAAACTAGTAGGACGTGCAGTGCACGACTGACTGGAAGTTCTTTGTACGTTCATGGCCGAGGAACAGGGTTAGGCATGATAGCTGCTGTGCCGAAAATCCAAGCCCTTGTGCTTGTCTACGGAGAACACCCCCAGCTTTAAAGGGTAAAGCTTTGAGGAGCTCACTGTGGACTCAACAGAACTCACCTAGCCCAGACAATCTGCTCTGTTGGTCAACTTCAGTCAGTTCCTCATTAACCCGGGACTGATTATCCAGTCTATGACTCTCCAAGTTCTTTCTTTTTCCTTCTCTGACTGCCTGCTTGCCTTCTGACCAGCAAATTCATCTGCTTCCCGGGGGTGGTCAGGGGAATAATGAAAACTGAGAAAGATGGTCTCTTTGCCTGCTTGCTAGAAGCTCTGGCAAAGGACTTCTGAGGAAAGAAATTTGGAAATAGTGGCTAAAATTAGGTTTGGTCATTATCTGGACTACAGTAATCCATTCATACCTATTGCTCTGAACAATTGCAAACTGACTATACATTATTATTATCAGAATAATTGAGATGGAAAGGACTCCTACAGGTTACCTAATCTGTTCTCCTGCCTTAACAAACTCCAGTTACAAAGAAATGAAAAAAGAAAGGAAAGAATGGGAAATAAGTAGAAAAGAGGAAGGGAAAAGGGATAGGACAGTAAAGAGGAAAAAGAGAAACAGTAGAGGAGGAAAACTACAGAAGAAAGGAAATCAAAAGAATTAGTAAGTCAGACAAATGGAAAACTGTGGAAGAATGACAAATGGATAATAGGTTACCAGTGAAAATGAAAGCAAGGTAAAGGAGAAAATATGGAAATGTTGAGGAAATGAAACAGAGAAGTGGAGAACAGGAAGGTTTGGGAGAGAGTGGGTGGACTGGTAAATTAAAGAGATTGGATCAATGGGAGAAAGTTGAGGGTAGTTGAAAGTGGATCAAAGGGAGAGAGTTAGGGTATGGATGAGAAGCAGTGAGATAATGGGAAAAATGAGATATCACTGTCCTAACTGCCTATACTAAAATCCAGGAAATTCAGCAGAAAAATTGGAATTATGGTTCTGGTGACATAATTCTGCTAGAGATTATTGGTTGCACCAAATTTGGAAGAATAAGTACCAAGCTTTTTCTTTATGGTCATCATGGCATTTTATTTTGTATTTCCCCAAATTCAAATATACTCAAAGTACATTTCACTCTGTTCCTTTCTTAATTCGGAAGAACACCTCCCCACTCCTTTGTCTTGCCCAGTAACTACAGGATGATAAGCACGATACGCCACTGATGCTGTTGAAACTGCTTGGGCAGCAGAATGGGTTTTGTCTGGCAGCTCCAAATTTTGCCACCCAATAAAAGTTAGACCCAACTGCTAGCCTGTAAGACCCTTAAGCTCCTTATGGGCAAGGATCACATCTACCTACTCAGTCAGTTAATCAATAATATTTATCAAGCACTTACTTTGTGCAGAGCACCACTCTAATCATTCGGGAAAGTAAATTATAACAGAAACATTCCCTGCCCACAGTGCACTTATGGTCAGGATGGGGAGAATTGGTATTGTACTCTCCCAAGAACTTACAGAGTGCCCACAAATAAGTGTTCAATAAATATCATTGATAGACTGATTTCAACCCTAATTAAACCTTGATTTCATTCTGGCTCACCTGGCACATTAGTAGGGCTGGATAACAAGAAGCAGTGTGACCTAGTGGAAAGATTGTAGGGCTGGGAGTCGGGAGACCTGGCTCTGCCACTTGCCTGCTGTGACCTTAGACAAATCACTTAACTTTGTGCCTTTGTTTCCTTGTTTGTAAAATGGGGATTAAATCCTATTTCCTCCTATTTAGACTGGGAGTCCCATTTGGAACAGTGACTGTGTCCAATATGATTTTGTTGTGACTACCTGAGTACTTGGCACATATTTAAGTGCTTAACAAGTGTCATTATTACCATTATTATTATCATTATCATTATTATTACCATCGCAAGGGCTGGGTAGAGAGGAGTCTTTTCTGGGGAAGAAGCTGCATGGCCTAATGGAAATAACACGAGCCTGAGAATCAGAGGATCTGCATTTTAATCCCAGCTCTGCCACTTGTCTACCGGGTGACCTTGGGCGAGTCACTTTAACTTCGCTATGCCTCAGTTACCTCAGTTACCTCATCTGTAAAATAGAGATTCAGACTGGAGCCCCATGTGGGATGCGGATTGTGGCCAACCTAATTAACTTTTATCTGCCCTAGTGCTTAACAAATACATGATAAGTGCTTAACAAATACTATCATTATGGATAGATTGTAAGCATTTAACAAATACCTCAATGATGATGATGATGGAGATCTATCGCATACTTCCTACCATAGAAAGGATCACTGGCTCATTTTCTTTGGTGGTCTGCCACAGTGCTTTTCTCCTTCCTTGCAAGGCTTGTTCCATTGCTCTGTTTCCAGTTGATCTGTACCTCCTGGACAGTCTCTTCACTCCAAGAGATTTTTACGTGGTTCAGACAAAAGACCATTCGGACCACACTCAATAGATAGGCCCAGTTTAGGATGGTCTGGATTTTACATCTTCTCAGACGCCCTCTTGATTTTCTGAAACCAGAAAATACTCTTCAGTATGAATGGGGATTGAACATATCCCATAACATATAAAGCTACTAGTGACTCTGAATCTTAAGGGCCTTATTTTTTCCTTTAAAAAAGTTTTATCCTGATTATATATCCTCAGAGAAGAAAAGAACTCGGGCACTATTGATTTCAAGATAAAAGATAATCTTTACATTTCCTTTATGCGTGTTTACATACTGTCATGTATCCTTAACATTTATATGCTTATACCCTTAGGATATAATGATGATGATAATGATGATGATGATGGTATTTAAGCGCTATGTGCCAAGCACTGGGGTAGATACAAGGTTATCAGGTTGTCACACATGGGGCTCACAGTCTTAATCTAGAACAGTGCTTGGCACATAGTAAGTGCTTAACAAATACCATTATTATTATTATCATTATTATTAATCCACATTTTACAGATGAGGTAACTGAGGCACAGAGAAGTAAAGTGAAATGCCCAAAGTTACACAGCTGGTATTCGGTATACCTAGCACACACATATACCCTTCATACATGTAAACATGCTTCCTTTTTATTAAAACACTATATGCACATATCCTTTTAAGACCAAATAAAAAAGATGCCCACATACATACATTGGGGTAAAAAAAAAAAAACTCAGCTCTGACAGCATAGTAATATATGTACTCTGCCCTTAAGAACATGAAAGCTCATTAAATAGGAAATGCAGTCCAGTGGAAAGAGAGGCTACTGTAAGAGTCAGGAGTCCTAACTTCTTATTCTACCACTGACTCAGAGATGGGCCTAGGGCTAGATGCCTATCCTGCTGGTTCCTTCATCTGTAAAAGAGAAATGATAGCAGTGTTTGACACCACCTCAGAGACATGTTATGAGAGCAAATGACATAAAGTTAATAAAGTTAGTCAAACTCCTGAAGCTCCTCCAAATAAGGGTCCTAGCTGAGCCTAAAGTGAGAAGTTTATTTCTTTTTTGAAAAGAAAGAGTTCACTGAAAATCTGAAATGAGACCTGGAATCCAAGAACTCCCAGATATTTTTGTAAGAGTTCAGGGGTAACGGGTTCAGGGATGGCTTTATCAGCAATACCTAATTTGAACAAAATATAGATGTTCCATCTATATTTTTATTTCACTCATTCAATTGCATTTATTGAGTGCTTACTGTGTACAGAGCACTGTACTAAGCGCTTGGAAAGTACAATTCAGCAACAATCCCTACCCAACAACGGGCTCACAGTCTAGAAGGGGGGAGACAGACATCCAAACAACATTTGGATTGAGAATGTCAATCAGGCATTACATTTGTACTATTTACAAATGCTTTTCATCAGTTTCCTCCCATTAGAGTATAAGCTCCTCAGGGGCAAGGAATGTGTGTACCTTGCTTCTGTTGACCTCTCTGAAGTGCTCAGCAGAATGATTAGCACATAGGAAGTATTCAGGAAAGCTTTATTCTCAACCTTCAACCTTCGGTTAGCTATACTGAGCTAGAAGCAGCATAGCCTGGTGGACAGAGCACGGGCCCGGGAGTCAAAGGACCTGGGTTCTAATCCTTGTTCTGCTACTTGTCTGCTGGGTGACCTTGGGCAAATCACTTCACCTCTCTGTGCATCAATTCCCTCATCAGTAAAATGAGATTGACTGTGAGCCCCATGTGTGTGCAATCTGATTATCTTGTATCTACCCCAGTGCTCATTGCAGTACCTGGGACATAATAAGCACTCAACAAATATCATTTAAAAAAAATAGATTCAACTCTACAGGACACTAAGATATGCATTCATAGACACCAATTTTTTGTAAGCGTTTGGTAGACTGCATTTGTGGAAATGGAGGGCCTTCATTTTTAAGACCTGGGCAATTGTTAACTTTGATGTGAAAGTGCAAAATGAGCCTTAGTGATTCAACTCATTTTATTGGCGATGTAGGATTTACTATTAATCTGCTGGTGTGCTTTTTAAAATAATGAACTTAGTGGAAATAGATCTAGCTGTCATTGCAATGACTAGTGGCAAGACTGTGTGCCATTTTGTTTTGTGGAGCACAAGGCTTTTGTTCCAACAGCTTTTGTGGCATTTATATTTCACCTGGCAATGATTATGAAAAGGGACCATATTGAGGGAGGAGACCTTTCTCAGGAGATCTTTTTGAACACCCATCTGGTTGAAATTGTTTTAGTGATTCCTGCCCAAAGGCAGAGGGATGGACTAGGTAGCCATGGAAGTTGTTTCTCCTGTCATGTTGTTTCTGTTCTGTGATTCAAACTAACATGGAAAGTGCCTTGTTCCACTTAATGACTGCATCTGCATGGCAGAAACCAATGTTTGTTTCTGGAGAAAAAAACAAACAGACAGAAATACACACTTCTTAATAGCACAATTGCATCCAGCTCCATTTTCTCCCCAAATGAAAGCAAAATGGCAAATTTGACTATAGAATTCTGGGATTGACTGAAACTTGTTCATTTCAGCTCTTGTAGACCAGGACTTTTGGCTAGGTTATTTTGGCCTCCAGCATAAACCTTCAATTAGACTGGGATGTCATCTAAAGACAGAAGTTCCAGATGTTCTGAGTTCCCTTAACCTGAGATGATGCAGCAGGTTAAAAGAAGAAGGACTGAGGAAATATTATGTAATAATATAGTGGACACACTCACCTTGAATCCTATTTTAGATCGTCTGCAGTCTGTCTTTCAACCCCTTCACTTCTTCAAGGCTGCTCTCTCCAAGGGTACCAAAGACAGCACTGTCAGGACAGTTTTACTGTCACAGGGCTATCTTGGTTTTCCTTCTACTTCTCTCCCTGTTCCTCAGATTCATTCTCTGACTCCTCCTCTGACTGACATTCCCCCTCTTGTTAGAAGAAGTGCCCACCAAGGATCTGTTTTGGGAACTTTACTCTTCTCGCTTCACAGAATTTTGGGGGGAGCTAATCTGCTCACAAGGCTTCCATTATCACCTCTATAAGGAAAAATCACAGAGCTGACTCTCTGGCCCTGCCCTGCATTGCCGAGTCTCCTCTTCCCTCCAGGGCATCTCCACTTGGATGTCCTATCAGCACCTCAAACTTAGTATGTCGAAAATTGAAATCCTCGTTTTTCCCCCTCCTGCAACTTTTCTATTTCAGTTGATAACATCACCATCCTTCCCATCTCGGAAAACTTGAAACTTTGGTATTATCTTCCCATTGTTAGGTAGGGATGGTCTCTATTTGTTGCTGAATTGTACTTTCCAAGCTCTTAGAGTGCTTTGCACACAGTAAGTGCTCAATAAATATGATTGAATGAATGAACCCTTGGTTACCATTCAACTCTTACATCCAGCACACTGCCAAATCCTGCCGGTTTTATTATGCTAAACGTTTCCTTGATTTGCCCCTTCCTTTCCATCCAAACTGCTACCACCTTTGTTCAGGCTCTAGCCTCGCCACAACTGGACTGTGCATTAGCCTCCTCAGGCATCTCCCAAACTCCAGTCTTTCACCCTTCTGGCATAGTATAGTGGATGAAGCATGGGCCAGGGAGCCAAAGGACTTGGATTCTAATCCCAGCTCTTCCACTTGCCTGCTGTGTGACCTTGACAAGTCAGCTAACTTCTCTTTTCTCAGTTTCCTCAAGTGTAAAATGGGGATTCAATACCTATTCTCCCTCCCACTTGGCTGTGAGCCCCATATGAGACAGGGGCTGTTTCCTCCCTGATTATCTCGCATCTAACCCAGTGGTTGGAACGGTGCTTGACAGGGAGTAAGTGCTTAACAAATACCACTAAAAAAAACTATATGATTCACTGCTGCTCAGATCATCTTTAATAATAATAATAATAATAATAATGATGGCAGTTATTCAGGGCTTACTATGTGCAAAGCACTGTTCTAAGCGCTGGGGAGGTTACAAGGTGATCAGGTTGTCCCACGGGAGCCTCACAGTCTTAATCCCCATTTTACAGATGAGGTAACTGAGGCACAGAGAAGTTAAGTGACTTGCCCAAAGTCACACAGCTGGCAATTGGCGGAGTCAGAATGTGAACCCGTGACCTCTGACTCCAAGCTTGTGCTCTTTCCTCTGAGCCATGCTGCTTTCTGAAGCATCTTTCAGCCCTCATCTTTACTCTCCTCAAAAGTCTTCACTGGCTTCCTTTCACAATTTAATCTCTTACCACTATTAGGCAGCTTGCTATTGTCGTTCTTCCCATATCAACCCTCAAGCTATGTCTCGCTCTCTATCCCCCTACTTCCATCCTTTCCTTTCACTTTTCGCTCAGCTTGCTGCACCCTCCCTCTCTGAATCAAGCGGACCAGAGCTCTCCCTACATTTAAATTCTTCCTAAAAAATCCCACCTTCTCCAACAGGCTTTCTTGGCACTGTGAGTCATGTCATCCCTTCAGCCATCTCTAGCACTTATGAATGCATTTACACCCTCCCTAGAACACATATGTATATATGTGTGTGTGTATGTGTGTTTGTGCATGCATTCAATTTATTTTGACACTCTAGTTATAAATGTTTTTACTTTCATTTTCCCATCTCAGAGTGTTAGCTCTGTGTCAGGAGAGAACATGTCGCTTTATTCCGATTTCCCAAGTGCCTAGTACAGTGCTTCTCATAATAATAATCATCATAATAAGAACAATAAAAAGTAGTATTTGTTAATTTTTTACTATCTGCTAGGCACTGTTCTAAACGCTGGGGTAGATACAAGATCATCAGGTTGGACACAGTCCCTGTCCCACATTGGGCTCACAGTCTTAATCCCCATTTTACAAATGAGGGAACTGAGGCACAGAGAAGTTAAGTGACTTGTCCAAGGTCACACAGCAGACAAGTAGCGAAGCTAGGATTAAAACCCTTGTCCTTCCAACTTCCAGGCCCATGCTCAGTATTATTACTTATACTACTTCTACCTGTACTACTACTAATGACAGGGGTCCCAGGAGTAGAGGAACTATGGCTCCAGTGATGATAGTATCTCTAACTACAAGGCACGATCAGATATTCTTTGACTCTGAGTTTTATTTGCCCAAAGAAAATTTGAAGCCCAGAAAGAATTTTCCACTGAACCCAAGATCTTGTCCTTCAGAAGTCAGACCAATGAGATAAAGTATTGAAAGTCACCATCATCATCATTATCAAAGATATTTATTGAGTACTTACTGTGTGCAGAGCTCTGTACTAAGTATTTGGGAGAGTGCAATACAGCAGAGTTGTTAGACATGTTCCCTGCCCTTGAGTATACAGTCTAGAGGGGGAAACATAAATGTTCCAGAAATAGTAGTATTAATGCAAGTTATTCACACATTTGTTTCATGTTATATTACCTGGCAATGTTCTGTCTTTATAAAGCTGCTTTTAAATTATGAAGTGAAGAGACTCAACCCTGATGTTTGCATGAACCTTTTAAAAATACAAATAAGTTGCAATTCACCATACGAATCTGGAAAAATAGCTACCTTATGCACATTCTGTATCCTGGACCAAATAGTCTTTCTCCAGATTGGTGAAAATGCTGATTCCAGCTCTATGGAATTAAAAATCAGGGACCATTAGCAGGAATGTTCCAGAAAATGATAATTAGTGTAATCGTGTAAGAACAAGGTGGTCTCAAAGATATTTAGGGCTTAGAGCATGATGGCTGCAGATATCAAAGTAAATGAAAAGGTAACATTTGCAATCTGCAGAATGCTGATTGAACCTCATCCATTGGGTCTGTGATCATTAGCAGAGCATCTGGAAATGGTACAACAGTGAGGGATATTGTGGAGACCATGCAATTTTACTCAGTGACTGTAAGGTGGTTAGAAAAATGGACCAAAGATGAGAAGCCAAGATCCTACATAGAGAAAGACAAGTACATCTGTGGAGAAATAATGAGAAACACAGATATTGTATGGGAGGGAGAAACCTGGAAAGTAGTCATGCCAAAAAGAGACCTAGAGGGACAGAGTGGAGAGTGAAATGCATGGAAGTTTGCAATGTGATATGGCGGCAGAAAAGGGCTGAGATAATTTTAGGCAGCCTCCAAAAAAGTATCATCTCCCGCACCAGGAAGAGAACAGGCCCCTTCTTTGTGACCCTGGTGAAACCACAACTGTAATAGTCTATTTGTGTTTGGCACCACATTACCCGTGGAGGAGAAAACTGACCTGGATGGAATTTCAAGGAGAGCCACAAGAATGATTATGGGTCTGGATAGGCTGATTCATGAGGCAAGATGAAACGAACCAAATCCAGTTGGCCGGGTGCTTTCCTTCCTGCCTGCACCTCCCTCACATTATTATTGACGGCCCAGGGGACATGGAGGAAGAGTAGGGATAATTTGGAAGAATAAAAGGGTATAAAACTGTCCACAAGTTAGCGAAGGGCAAAACGGGGGAGGAGAAGATGGTAATCAATGTGGTACAAGGCCTTGCAATGAAGGGAAAAGTCTGGAACTTCAGAAAGGTGAAATGCAGGATAAGTACCAGAGAAAATTTCTTGTCAGTGAGATATGTTGTATTGTGGAGTAGACTTCCAATGTCAGTGGGGAATGCTGACGCTTTCTAGATATTGCAGACTGGCTCCAGCTTTCCCATCCTCTGAGGCCTTTAACGTTTGTGACCAGCCCTTCCTAAAGAGAATAAAGCTAATATCAAGGGAGTCTTCAGAAAGTGATGAAGCTTTTGGCCAATACAATATGCTAAAGTACTATTAAGGGTTCGCTCTTTATTTACAACATGGGCTGCAATTACATAACTTATACTAGGACAGAAACCATTTCATATGGGGTGGGAGAAAAATTTCAGGCCCTTTCAAAGGAATTGACCAGGGCATATCTTGGTTGGTAGGAATCGTAACAGCTGCTCACAGGATCCGACTGGGTTGAACTGTTGTTCTTGAAGAGAACAGTCAGTAGTTAGGAGTTGTTTATTGCTTATGGATCGTAGGGAAATGCTGAAAAATGCTGCAGAATCATGTCTCCATCCCAGACGAACCAACAAGGGTGCGATTTAAAGTTGCAAGGGGACCTGGGTTCCAATCCCAGTTCTGCCACTTGTCTGCTGTGTGACCTTGGGCAAGTCACTTAACTTCTCCCTCATCTGCAAACGAGCCCATGTGGGACCTGATTATCTGGTATCTACACCAGAGCTTTGTACTGTGCTTGGCACATAGTAAGTGTTTAACAAAGACTATTATTATTATTATTTACAGAGTCAGAGGGACTTGGTTGCAGAGTGTAGAGAATGAAGGTGGAGAGGTGTCAGTTCAAAATAATGTTTGAAAATGTTTAGATTCCCAAGTAAGCAAATGTCTAGTCTGGTGAGTTTAGCATCTGCTGTTGAGCCTGATGGTTCAGCTTTGGGAGGCCTGAAAAATAAATACATCTCAAAAAATAAAAAAGATTAAAGTCAAAAGTGCAGGCTTACTAAATGATGAGAGGGCATATCTGATTTAAAGTTGATTAGAAAACAAGGGGCAGAAAATAAATGGAACACTTATCCTGCAACTACAGCTTGATATTATTTATAAATGACTAGGGTGATTATATTCAAGGCACTGATTCAAATTTACAATTGATGTAATCACATTCCCAATTTTCTAAATTCAATTATCTGAGGAAGCAAAGTACAAATTGAATACTGTTTTCATTCCTCTTGAATTTGGATGATTTAAATTGTTCTTACCATGGATACCAAATGCAGTTAGACTGATAAATGCATTATACCCTGAATACAGCACTTATAAGGAACAGAAAGGTGATAAAACGTTGGAAACAGAACTTCTGGAAGAACAGTGATTGTCCTTAAACTCTGCAGAAGCACTAATAATAATTTGTGGCATGAATGGGGAAGAGGGGGTGTTTTTTGAGAGGGATAAATGCACTTGAGAGGAAATGGGGCTATTTTCGAATCTATTATTGGCACACCACCTAGAGAAGTAAAAATAAACTGTCGCTTAATATTAGAGAAAATGATCAAACCCTTGAGTAATAATAATACTAATAATAATGATGGCATTTATTAAGCACTTACTATGTGCAAAGCACTGTTCTAAGTGCTGGGGAGGTTTTAAGGTGATCAGGTTGTCCCACAGGGGGCTCACAGTCTTAATCCCCATTTTACAGATGAGGTAACTGAGGCCCAAAGAAGTTAAGTGACTTGGCCAAAGTCACAGCTGACAATTGGCAGAGCTGGGATTTGAACCCATGACCTCTGACTTCAAAGCCCGGGCTCTTTCTACTGGGGCAACTTTGGAGTCTAGAAAATGCCAAGACAAGCTCTCTAGTCTTTGAAACCTCTTCCGAGACTATTGGGGTTGGAGGTTACAGATAGACCAGAAGGTGTACATGGCGATGACAGAGATTGCTCTGCAGCAGGAGAGAATCCACGGGTGTGGATACCAAATGAGCCTCTGTTAGTTGGAAAAAATGCAGATGAAAACCATTTAGCCTTGTAGGTTTTGCTACTTATGGAGAACCCTTAGCATTCGGAAAATTATATGCAAAACATTAGTTTCTTGCAGAACTGTGGAAATCTATTTGACTCAAAATGAAGCAGTCTGTTTGAAATTACTATTCTGAATTTAACTTGGTGTGGTATTGTCTATATACATGCACAATTGAGAATGAATTTAATAAAGGCTCCTCGTGTGTTGCTTTAAGAAATGTGAGCATCTCTGAAAGATATTCTAAGAATGAATTAGTTTTCCCTCCTCCTCCACTGCTTCTTCTCTTCTTGCTTTTTCCCTTCCGCCGCCTCCTCCTCCTCTTCCTCCTCCTTCTAGGATAATTGGAGGATATGCTAATGTGACTGCTTTGAATTTTCCCAACAGACACAACAGGGTTGCTAATTTAACCCTTAATTACAAGTTGGTAAATGGATTAACATTATTAGAAGTACGAACTCAAGAATATATTGGGAAACAGTTTCTATAGAGTGCATTGGGACACAGCTGTGAAAACTGTTTGTTGTCGCTAACAAATTTGTTAGCCAAATGCAGTTAGACTGATAAATACATTATAGCCTGAATACAGCACTTAAAAGGAACAGCAAATGATAAAACGTTGGAAACAGAAGAACCTCTGGAAGAACAGTGATTGTCATTAAACTCTGCAGAAGCACTAATAATAACTTCTGGCATGAATGGGGAAGAGGGGGTGTCTTTTCAGAGGGATAACAAGCTAACAAATTCAGGCTAAACGGAAGTCAAGGAACTGGGGGAATTTGGTTTTACTCTTCAAACATTGACAAACCAGATGTCCTACTGAATGAAGAAAAACCATGAGGTAGATAGAGCATGTGGGGTGATTGTAAATACCTTGAGGACAGGGATCATGCCTCTTGCTTTCACTGTAGTCTAGGAAGTGTTTAATACTGCATACAATATAAACTGCACACATGCTACTGATTAAGCCTTCTGGAGATGGAAGATATTGTGTATGACATCACAAAAGGGTGGGTTTAGATAAGTAACAGGTGTAATACCATTCCCCACTTCACCTGGCAAGTATATAAATAATTATAGTACTTGTTAAACAGTAGGTGCCAGCACTGTTCTAAGTAATAATAATCAATAATAATTGAGGTGTTTGTTAAGCACTTATTATGTGCCAGGCACCGTACTAAGTGCTGGGGTGGATACAAGCAAATCGTAGGGCTCATTGTCTTAATCCCCACTTTGCAGGATTTCACTGAGACAGTGAAGTTAAGTGATTTGCCCAAGGTCACTCAGCAGACAAGCGGTGGATCTGAGATTCGAATCCACATCCTTCTGACACCCAAACCCATGTTCCATCCACTAGACCATGCTTCTTCTCTAAGTGGTTGGGTAGATACAAGTTAGTATGTTTGGACACAGTCCCTGTCCCACACAGGGCTCACAGCCTAAGTAGAAGGGCAATAAAGAGTACTCCTTACCTCGTAGGCCATAGGGCAAATGTCCTTTATCTATCAATCAATCAATCAATCAATTGTATTTATTGAGCACTTACTGTAGACAGGGCACTGTACGAAGTACTTGGGAGAATACAACACAACAATATAGCAGGCACATTACCTATCCACAGTGAGCTTACAGAATAGAGGGAGAGATAGACATTAATATAAATAAATGAATTATGGATATAAAAATAAGTGCTGTGGGTCTCAGGAGCAAGTTAGGGCGATGCAGAAGGGAGTGAGAAAAGTCTAACCTAGTCTATCCTCTAGGATAGTGTTACTCTGATTCGGCTTGTTCCATGAAGACATGTCCTTTGTGTGATTATTCATGGCAAATGAGGGTAGAGCTTTGTGTTAGAAAAGGTGCCACTAGTGTTCAGTGTAGGATAAAGATTCTGGTCAGCTTCCTTACTCCCAGAGAATCAGACATCCTTCGACTCAAAGAGGTATACAGTAAAAGTAAGGAAATAATACCTAAAACCAAAGTCTATTCTCTCTTTCTCCCCAAACAATCCCAAACAGATCATTATGGGCCTCTATTGAGAACCAGCCCCCCACACTAGATTGTAAGCACCTTGAGGATGGGAATCGTGCCTACTAACTACTATACTCTCCCTAGCAGCTCTGTGCGAAGTAAGCACTCAATAAATACTAATGGTTGATTGATATTGTACTTGCTACAATTTTTGAATTTATTGTTCTCCTCTGGTGGTGAAACCTTGAAGTCCACCCACTCTTGGGCAGCCTATGAGCTTGTTGTGGGCAGGGACTGTGTCTACCAATTTGTTGCATTGAACTCTCCCAAGTGTTCAGTACAGTAATGCTCAATAAATACCACTGACTGATTATACTTCATTTTTAAAGGCTATGTGGTAATTGCTTGGGAGTTCTTTGAAGGTCTGGATAAAAACAAGCTGTGTTTCCAAGCTCTGTTTCCAAAGTGCACCCTTGGTGTCAATTTCCTGGAGGTTATCCTCCCAGAGTTCATGTGAATGTTTCTCTGCATATTGAGAAATGAAGGGATGTACTGCAAACTTCTGACACTCTTCACACGCGGTAAAAACAGAACAGCTTGGCGTTGGAGGGACCACACAGATGCTGAGCGAATGGGAAACTCCCTAACTAGGATAACGGAACCATTTCCTGGAAGCTACAGGGGGAATTTCATCTGAAATTCCCATTCAGGATAAAAAAAGTCATCAGTAATCCTGTGTTGATGTGAAAGACCTACATTTAAAAATCTGTAATTCTTTGTTTTGCTTTTGGCTGATAAGGGAGAGGGTCAGACCCCAGCAGGCCTAGCTGTTTTGGACAGGAAACAGTGGGCATTTGGGGTTGTAATACAGCACAGCTCAGTGGAAAGAGCACAGGCTGGAGAGTCAGCAGTCATGGGTTCTAATCGCAGCTCTGCCACTTGTCAGCTGTGTGACTTTGGGCAAGTCACTTAACTTCTCTGTGCTGCAGCTACCTCATCTGGAAAATGGGGATTAAGACTTGTGAGCCCCATGTGGGACAACCTGATTACCTTGTGTCTACCCCAGCCCTTAGAAAAGTACTTGGCACATAGTAAGCGTTTAGCAAATACCATCATTATTACTAGAGAAGCAGCGTGGCTCAGTAGAAAGAGCACGGGATTTGGAGTCGGCGGTCACGGGTTCAAATCCCAACTCCGCCAATTGTCAGCTGTGTGACTTTGGGCAAGTCGCTTAATTTCTCTGTGCCTGTTACCTCGTCTGTAAAATGGAGACTAAGACTGTGAGCCCCCCGTGGGACAACCTTGATCACCTTATAACCTCCCCAGCGCTTAGAACAGTGCTTGGCACATACTAAGTGCTTAATAAATGCCATCATTAACAGACCCCTTTCTACTGTTAGCTGAAGAGCTCACATGAGAGGAGGGGATGCACGGTACACCTCTTTTCCAAAGGAAGAATGGGCAGGTTACTTGATGTTGGGTGATCAACTAGGGGCGAGTACAGTGCTCTGCACACAGTAAGCGCTCAATAAATACGATTGATGATGATGATGATACAGTCCCAATTTCGGAGCGAGCCCGCATAACTGACAAAATGGGTACTGAAGAAAAATCTCACCACTAGAGGGTGTCCACCAAGCCAAAGTCTTCTTACACAACGGATCGAGATGGGAGAAGGAAATTAAGAATCCTACAATTCCATCACTGCTTATCAATCAATCAATCAATCAATCGTATTTATTGAGCGCTTACTATGTGCAGAGCACTGTACTAAGCGCTTGGGAAGTACAAATTGGCATCACATAGAGACAGTCCCTACCCGATAGTGGGCTCACAGTCTAAAAGGGGGAGACAGAGAACAGAACCAAACATACCAACAAAATAAAATAAGTAGGATAGAAATGTACAAGTAAAATAAATAAATAAATAAATAAGCAGAGTAATAAATATGTACAACCATATATACATATATACAGGTGCTGTGGGGAAGGGAAGGAGGTAAGACGGGGATGGAGAGGGGGACGAGGGGGAGAGGAAAGAAGGGGCTCAGTCTGGGAAGGCCTCCTGGAGGAGGTGAGCTCTCAGCAGGGCCTTGAAGGGAGGAAGAGAGCTAGCTTGGCGGATGGGCAGAGGGAGGGCATTCCAGGCCTGGGGGATGATGTGGGCCGGGGGTCGATGGCGGGACAGGTGAGAGCGAGGTACAGTGAGGAGATTAGTGGTGGAGGAGCGGAGGGTGCGGGCTGGGCAGTAGAAGGAGAGAAGGGAGGTGAGGTAGGAGGGGGCGAGGTGATGGAGAGCCTTGAAGCCCAGGGTGAGGAGTTTCTGCCTGATGCGCAGATTGATCGGTAGCCATTGGAGGTTTTTGAGGAGGGGAGTGATATGTCCAGAGCGTTTCTGGACAAAGATAATCCGGGCAGCAGCATGAAGTATGGATTGAAGTGGAGAGAGACACGAGGATGGGAGATCAGAGAGAAGGCTAGTGCAGTAGTCCAGACGGGATAGGATGCGATATGGCCAGAGATATCAATTATGCAAGAATACTACATGGAGTGGGATGCCATCATACCGTGACATGCATGCCCAAGTCACTGGGTAATGGCAAAAGAGAGAAAGATACGGATAGAGAAAGAGATACAGAGAAAAAGGGAGAAAATCACAAGGACCTCTTCCAAAACAACCCCCTGCATATTACATGGGGACTCAGGGTTTGGGGGGACAAACCTGATTCCCAAGCACACCCAGGATCATCTAGGGGCTCTCAACACCCTGGAAGTGTTCTCCTCCTCCATCCTAGGTGAAGTCACGCAAAGCCCCACGCTTGGCCAACAGCTGCTGCTTCCCAGAGAGCATCCCTGAACTCCTCACTCAGGGGGAAAAATGAACAGTTTCTTCCCCAGCTTCTTGTTCTTTGCTTTTTCTCCGTCAGGAATTTGGACACATTCCCTGGGAAACAACGGCTGAGTGAAAAGCTTTGCAAATCGAAAGGGAGACCCTGGCTAGGTGCAGCCAGGAGCCATTACTGGGTGCTTCAGTGTCTTGAGCTGGCTGTGATCACCATTGTCTCCTTCCCTTTCTCATCTCACTGCCCAAACCACCCTCTGCTCTCGACTTCCCAGACCCTGATCTTCTTTTCCCAATGTGGTCACATTGTCTGCCAATCACATGCCATGAATGACCCAGTCACAGGCCAGAGGTGCACGGAGGGGAGGAGAAAGAACTCCTCACAGTAAGGGCAGTGATTGGTGGGGCATGGGAAGCTGTACGGACTATTGGTTAGAGCACGGGCCTGGGAATCAGAAGGACTTAGGTTCTAATCATGACTCCATCACTGGTCTGCTATGTATCATTGGGCAAGTTATTAAATTTATCTGTGCCTCAGTTACCACATCTGTAAAATGGGGATTAGGACTCAGAGGCCCATTTGGGACAGGGGCTGTGTCCATCCTGATTAACTTGCATCTACCTCAGTGCTTGGAATAGTGCTTGACACATGGTAAGTGTTTAACAAACACCATCATTTATTATTATTATTATTATTATTATTATTGTTAACATTATTATGTGCTCCATGAGATAGCACTTGAGGACAGCTTTTGTGGGGGTGAGGGCTACAGAGGCGGGAGCAGCTTGTGCAGTTTCAGACTCTATTCTGGGGTGTTTGGGGGCTATTTAGCTCTGCCCCAGCCCTGCTTATGGTCAAAATCTCCAGAAAAGGTTAAATCCCACTAATAGCGCTGTTTGAAAAATGCTGTTTTTATCCTTCATCTTTCTCTTTAAGGTAATGTGGTGCCCCTCTTTTCCCCTATGTCAGAGCAGCATCAGGATTTCATTTCAAAATGGAACTGCCATTTAGTCATAAATACAGTTCGGAAGAACAAGCAGCAAAGAACATGTCCTGGGAAAACATTTTGTCACTACCCACCTATCTTTCTCATGGGGATATGGGATGATCTGAGGTAACAGGCTTGATCCTGTCATGGAGGTGCATTAATTCTTTCATGCCAAGGGAATGTCATTTAGGGAATCTATGGTACTACTCAATATTATGCTAACTGAAAGTGTTAATGAAATTCTCAAAGATGCAGCAATCCTCTCTTTCTCACTGAAGCATCAATCCAGGTTCCACAAATACTCTGAACTTTACATCAAAAGAGTACTTGCATGTTACATGTTTTTGCTCTTTTGCCTTTTTTTTTTTTTAGCTTTTTCCTCTCTTTTTCCGTGGTTTTGAGAAACACAATAAGCATATCTGCATTTTAAGAGTATTGCCATTTCATAGAACTCTCCACTGGAAAACTAATTGATTTTTTTAATGAAGTACCCACACAATCCTAGACATTGTTCTGGAGTTACAATCCTGCCCTTTAGAGATGACGTTCTAAATCCGAAAGAACCTTTTATATAATGGATTCTTAGATGCTTCCTGGAAGTAGGTTAGTCACTACGGAACTCAATTCATTCTTGCTGCTGTTTTGAAACACACATTTAAAAGCCCCAGTGGCATGAAAGTGTGAATTTCTCTCCTTGAGTTATGGACTGATCCCAGGGAGTTGCTTGGGCACTGAGGAATTTGGGAATCTGACCCACTGATTTTTGAAATCCTCCAATTTTGCCAGCTGGGAGGTGACTCGCCTTCAATTATTCTTGACGTGAGTGGGTGTGACCAAGCAGAAGAATATTTCTTCCTCTGCTGACAGTGAAAATGATTGGTGTACACACACACACACACACACACACACACACACACACACACACACCTCTTTTAATTTGCAGTGACCACTTACATTCACAATCCAATGATTCAGCATTACAATTTTCAAATTGTAATAGCAGTGTTCACTTAGTTTCCTTTGTAAAGCACAAGATAATATTTCTCCCCACGTAAGAGGAGCAGGCTTCAATTGTGTTTGGTGGCTTGTGAAAATCTGAAGATTAAACTGAGGCTTTATTGGACCAACAGTGTACCTTTGCAGACAAATATGTTTTTCTCTTTTTAAGGCAAGTAAGTGAGAATGATAGGAGTTATGATAGTGTTAAATTACAGATTAGGGAAACTGACAAAACTACCCTGCTGTGACTTGGAGTGTTTCATTTTGTTCATTTTGGCAACTTCTTGAAAGCAGTGAATGAAAGCTGAACTGTCAACACTGCTTTTGATATTTCTTAATGTTGATACTAGACATGAAAGTACCTTTTGCATTCAGTTTAAAGGCAATGTCTCTTTTGTCAGCAAATGATTTTTAGAAGTAAAAAGTGTCAGTATAAATGTAAGTCAACGAATTTGCTGTGAAAATATTTGAACTGTCGAAAATAGATGCTGACCTTTTCGAGGAAGGGTCCACTCGATCAGCTTTTAATTTTTTAGACCATTAAAAAGCAATATGATCTGATCTACAAAGCTGGGGAAATTTCGAAACGTGGAGCTAATGATACGGTATTATCTTCAACACGTATGTGTGCTCTCCATGTACATATATTCCTGAATGCCTCTCCAAGCCCATCTACAGTTTATGAAGAACTTTATGCCCCCCCTCCCACCAATTTGGGAGTGAAACGGAGCTGCCCAGGGACCTTAGGAACATGCACCCCAGCAGGATGCCCCCAAGTTTTCCTGATGAGTGCCAGGCAGAGAACTATTTTCTAGGCACTTTCTTGTGTTGTACATTGCAGAAGGCTCAGTTACGCTGCTTGGGTAAAATGTGCTATGAGCGTGAAGTGTGGCAATCTGTGCCTACTCGGGGAAGTCTCTCGGAAGCACCCGTTCCTCTACCATGTAAGCTAGGATGGACAGACCCTAAAGTACTCTAGAAAGATGCTCAGAGTTGATTGGACTTGTCTGTGTCATTGAGGCCCCTCACTCTATCCTGTGCCCTGTTACTGCATTGAGAAAGACAAAGAGAGAGAGGAGAAGAATCCATTTGAGCTGCAGAGGGAATGAGCGAGCTTCTTTGGGGTAGGGGTAGACAGAACCTAATGTTTTGTCCTCTGCTCCATCCCCCCCTGCCAGCTCCTCTGTTCTCTCCCTCCACCTGGCTCTGACCCAACAAAGTGTGCTTAACAGAGTGATGATGGTTGTCTTGTGCTAATTCCATCTCGTCCGGTACTGGGTCCCTGGTTTTCAGGTGGATTCACTGCACCTCAGCTCCAGCCGTCAATCTCAGCTTTTATCTTAAAAAAAAAAGTCTGCAAGGTTCAGCTAGGCAGCAACAATCACATTTTAGAAAATCCCTTCAAAATAATAATGATGGCATTTATTAAGAGCGTACTATGGGCAAAGCGATGTTCTAAGCGCTGGGGAGGTTACAAGGTGATCAGGTTGTCCCACTGGGAGCTCACAGTCCTAATCCCCATTTTACAGATGAGGGAACTGAGGCACAGAGAAGTTAAGTGACTTGCCCAAAGTCACACAGCTGAGAATTGGCTCCGCCAGTTTGAACCCATGACCTCTGACTCCAAAGCCCAGGCTCTTTCCACCAAGCCACTCTGCTTCAAAAATGACTCAGTTTCCCCCCAAGCTTTCACTGGGGAAGCAGCTTGGCCTAGAGGATCAAGCATCTAGCCTGGGAGTCAGAGGAACTGGGTGCTAATCCCAGCTCTGCCACTTGTCTGCTGTGTGACCATGGCAAGTCACTTAGTCCTCTGTGCCTCAGTTTCCTCATCTTTAAAATGGGTATTAAATCCTATTCTCCTGATTTAGATTGTGCACCTCATGGGGGACTGGGTTTGAGTCCAACTTGATTATCTTGTATCTACCCTGGTTCTTAGTATATCAATCAATCGTATTTATTGAGCACTTACTGTGTGCAGAGCACTGTACTAAGCACTTGAGAAGTACAAGTTGGCAACATATAGAGACGGTCCCTACCCAACAGTGGGCTCACAGTCTAGAAGGGGGAGACAGAGAACAAAACCAAACATATTAACAAAATAAAATAAATAGAATAGATATGTACAAGTAAAATAAATAGAGTAATAAATATGTACAAACATATATACATATATAGAGGTGCTGTGGGGAAGGGAAGGAGGTAAGACGGGGGGATGGAGAGGGGGGTGAGGGGGAGAGGAAGGAGGGTGCTCAGTCTGGGAAGGCCTCCTGGAGGAGGTGAGCTCTCAGTAGGGCCTTGAAGGGAGGAAGAGAGGTAGCTTGGCGGATGTTGGGAGGGAGGGCATTCCAGGCCAGGGGGAGGATGTGGAACGGGGGTCGACGGCGGGACAGGCGAGAACGAGGCACGGTGAGGAGATTAGTGGCAGAGGAGCGGAGGGTGCCAACTGAGCTGTAGAAGGAGAAGAGGGAGGTGAGGTAGGAGACTGTGAGCCCACTGTTGGGTAGGGACTGTCTCTATATGTTGCCAATTTGTACTTCCCAAGCACTTAGTACAGTGCTCTGCACATAGTAAGTGCTCAATAAATACGATTGATGATGATGATGGTGATGATGATGAGGGGGTGAGGTGATGGACAGCCTTGAAGCCCAGGGTGAGGAGTTTCTGCCTGATGCGCAGATTGATTGGTAGCCACTGGAGATTATTGAGGTTAGCGCTTGGCACATAGTAAACACCTAACGAGCAGCATGGGAAGCAGCATGGCACAGTGGATAGAGCACAGGCTGGGAGTTAGAAGGTCATGGGTTCTAATCCTGGCACCACCACTTGTCTGCTGTGTGACCTTGGGCAAGTCACTTAGCTTCTCCGTGCCACAGTTATCTCATCTATAAAATGGGGATTGGGACTGTGAGCCCCATGTGGGACAGGGACTGTGTCCAATTTGATCTGCTTGTATCCACCCCAGTGCTTAGTACAGTGCCTGGCACATAGCGCTTAACAAATACCAGAATTATTATTATTACTATTATCATTATTGTTAACAAATACCATAATAATAATAATAGCTTTGCTCTTGCACATGGCCCTATTGGGGTGGCCAACTCATAGCAGGAGGGACATATCTGATATCGGTTTGCAGTTTGCAAAGATTCCCTCTTCAAAAGAATGGGATTCAAGGAGTCAGCACAGTCCTTCCAAAGCTGTGTCAGGAGGGTCATGAGAGCTTGAAGCTATTTTAAACTTCTTCTTACTCATTGTGTGACCCTGACACCCCAAGGTCAGGTGACTTCTCATGGGCTTCCGACTTCAGATCTATAGATTAGGTGCAATTGCCTTCATTGTTTCCCTCCCAGAGGTGATTTCAGTCTTAATGAAATCTTATTGCATGACATGAGGAAGCAGCATGGCCCAGTGGAAAGACCATGGGCCTGGGAATCAGAAGACCTGGGATCTAATCCCACCCCTCTCAGGTACCTGCTGTGTGACCGTGGACAAATCAAATCACTTATTTGTGCCTCAGTTCCCTCATCGCAAAATGGGAATTCAATACCTGTATTCCCTCCTACTTGACTGTGATCCGTGGATCAGACTTGATTGGTGTATGTCCCAGTGCTTAGTCCAGTGCTTGGCACATATTAAACACCTAACAAATACCCCAATGATCACTTGTACATAGTAAGTGCTTAACAAAGCAGTGGAGGCAAAGGGATGTGGAAGAGTTAGTTGTTTTTAATTTTCTGAGTTAGTATGTCCATGACTCTTTTATATCATTAATAAACTCCACAGTGTTTCACTTGTTTTTTATGACCACCTCACAGTGCTTTCCCTATACTTCAGGAAATTGAGAGAGGGAGCCATAGTAGAAGTAATAGTAGTACTGGTATTTATTAAGCACTTACCGAGTGCGGAGCACTGTAAAGTGGTTTTACCAGACTCATCCAGTGAGTCAGCAGTAAAGCCAGGATTAGATGCTAGAACCTGGAGCCGTCCAAATTCCAGAACATTCCTCAGCTTCCTCCCCTTGCCTAATGATCCTTAATAATGGGCCTGGTCCCCTGGTGATCCAGGGTGCGTAACCTACTCCCAGGGAGCAGCATCTCCCGTGTGACGTATACTGCCTCTCTAGTCCCATTGGGTGACCCACAGTAATCCTGTCACCCTGGAAAACTAAGGTAGAAGCTGATGAGAGACTGTTTCCAAACATCCCAGTTCATCCTTATGTCAGGGTCACAAACAATTCCATCCATTTTTATTCAGTCCGTAGGCACGTCACAAACACAGATGACTACAGTGGCTATTTCAAGCCTGAGGATCTGGGCTCGTTTGGTAAACTCCTTACAGCCTTTTTCCTTACAGAAGGGAAAAAAAAAGGTTGAAAATTATCCAAGTGCAACCCATCCAGGCACTGCCAAAGGTCAGCGTATGAAACTTTAAACCCTGGATTTGTCCAAGTGATGTCTGCCATCCCCAGTGAATTCTGGAGGAGTCCAATCCAGATCTTACCTGCAAATACGTCTACATGGAAAATTCAGGCAAATAAATTTAGAGAAGTTTAAAGTGGGAATGAATGCCTCAATCCACTGGGTGGAAAAATAACTTCAGGGCTGCTCCTTGTGGGTAACCCAACCTGTTTAAATTGCTAAAAACATACTGGACCAAAAAAGGGAGCGCTGAAAAAAATAAGCTTTAAAGAAAACAGCTCTCAATATTTCTAGTCTAATGGCTCAGTATGCAGCATTATTTTCATAACTGCATCTTTTTTTGGGTGGAGGTCGGTAGGGAAACTGGGAATGCAGAAGGGGGTTAAAACCACTTGTTCTTTGTGAAACTTGGAAGAAGCTTCTCGTGTGTTGGGAGACCTATAAGTTGCCCTGGCAGGGTTGGGCTATCTGTTTAGTGGAAGTGGGGCAGTTTTCTTGAGGTAAGATGATAGGGAGGCCTTTTGAGGAGGTGGAGATGAAAGGGAGGCCCTTTGAGGAGGTGGAACATCGAAATACTCCATTGGACCCTAGACAGAAGGCAGTTTCCTTCCGGGTTAGGGTGCTAAAGAGTTTCTCTTGGTGAACCTTTGGAAATGTGGGGGAAACTTTCCATCTGCCACTTTCGCCTGACACACTCCACCAGTTCTTCCCACCTCTGCAATTCTCCTTCTCAGTCGTTCCCCTTTCATGTTCCCCCACATCTTCACTCACTCTTGGTCTGTCCCTTTTTAGTCAATTCCCATAAACTCATGAAGGGTAACAAGTTCATAATTTACTTTAGTATCCGTGTACATACAATTTTCTTACCTCCACTGGCCAAAACAAATATACTTGAATTATTTGTGAGAATGGTGTTATTGTTATCCAGTTCAATCAGGAATATTAGGTTTATGCTACCCAAGTTTCTCAGCTTGAGGGCCTTTTAGATCTATCTTTGAGGTTTGAACAGAGTTGAACCCTCACCACCCTGTATGTTTTGGGAGTTCGTATTTTTCTAAAGTTTTATCTGTTGATTTAGGTGGACCATTTTCTAGCAAATCGTCAGCTTCTTTGGCACTGAGTTCTGCTGTTGCTCCAAAGTCAAACTTGAGTTCTCTCAAGAACAGCTGTAAAATGTCCTGACTCAGTACATAACATTTTGATTATTAAGAAAATAATTATCAGCATTAGCAATATACCCATACTTATTGTTTATTGGGGTGTCCGAATAGGGGTAGAAGTAATGATGTTTATTGAGTACCCACCAGGTACAACGTCCTGTACTAAACATTCGATCAGGGCAAAACGGAGTCGTAAGACACTCCCTGCCTACAAGGAGCTTACACTTACAGTGAGACATAAAAAACATGTACAAATAGAGTAATCCAAGAAATTCAATCAATCAGTGCTATTTTTTGAGCACTTACTGTGTGCAGAGAGCGCTGGACTATGCTTTGGGGAGAATACAATAGAGTTGGTAGACACGATCCCAGCCCAAAAGGAGGTTACAGTCTAGTGGATTGAATGTTCAATAGAATAACACATATACAAAAGTGTTCAGGATGACTATTTATTAATTATTATTATTTACTTGTTAGGCACTTACTATGTGTCTACTAACTCTGTTATGTTATAATAATAATAATGGCGTTTATTAAGCGCTTACTATGTGCAGAGCACTGTTATGTTGTACTCTCCCAAAAATTTAGCACAGTGGTCTATGCTCAGTAAGTGCTCAATAAATATGATTGAGTGATTGGCATGTCAAGCACTGTTTTAAGTGGTGGGGTAGATATAAGTTAATAAAGTCAGACCAAGTTCCTGTCATGCATGGGGCTCACAGTCTAGGTGGGAAAGAGAAATTGAATCCCTATTTTACAGATGAGGAAACTGAGGCACAGAGAAGTTAAATGACTTGCCCAAGGTCACCCAGCAGATACCTGCCAGAGCTGAAATTAGAATCCAGGTCCTCTGACAACCTGGCCCATACTCCTTCCACTAGGCCCCACTGCTCCTCAATAATAAGTGCATAAATAAGTACATAAATACTGGAACTGACCAGTGGGTTTGTACAATTTGGGATGCTTGGAACTAATTAGGCAAGACTTCCTGGGGGAGATTAGCTGTTGAGGACATTGAATGTTTGGAGGTCTCTGGTCTGTTGGACTTTGGGAAGGAAGGGCAATGAGTCTAGGGGAACAGCTTGGGATGAAGGCGAGGAACAAGATGATGAAGACAGGAGGGACAAGATGAGGTAGAGTTAGGTGGTCATCTTGAGAAGAGTGAAAAGAACAAGCTGAGGGGTAGTAGCTGAAGAGAGCAAATGCAGGAGTTCGGGTGAGTTAGTTGAGAACCACGTGTGAGAAACTTCTTTTTGATGCTGAGGGATGTGGGCAGCCATTGGAGGGACTTGAGACAAGACAGCCGTCAATCCATCAGCGATATTTGAGGATTTCCTGTGTGCAGAGCACTGTACTAAAAGCTTGGAAGAGTACAATAGAGTTGGTATACACAATCCCTGTCCACGAGGAGCTTACAGTCTAATGAAAGAGGTTACAATCTAGCAGAATGTGAGCTGAGTGAAGCTCCAAGAAGTTGATCCATGCAGCAGCTGCAGAGATTTAACAAATGGCAGGTTTTGTTGTAATGTTTAATTGTCAAATGGCATGCCATTCATCTCACCTTGTGTGGACCGTGATTTTGGGCCACATAACTGCTTTCTTATGCATGTCTTCCTGTTGGCCTTGGCATCTGTCTGACTGATGGCTGCATTCCCAGAGGACAGAGCTTTTCTGAGTTCAATTACTCCCATCTCCCCTTGCCAGCCTGACTGGACTCTCTTTTCAGGGTGGCAGTTGAATTGAGGCTGTAAGAGCCTCTTCAGAACTTCTGCATCACCAATGCCTTTGGGTACTCAGCCCTACCCCTTTCCTTCAGTAATACTTATGAGCATATATTTAAACTTGGTTGCTTCCAATCAGCTACTCAGTGATATTTGTTGAGGGCTTCCTGTGTGCAGAACACTGTACTAAGCACTTAGGAGAGTACAATGCAACAGAGTTGGTGGATACATTCCCGTCTACTAACTCCGTTATACTCTCCCAAACGCTTATCATAGTGCTTTGCACAGAGTATTCATTCATTTAGTCAGTCGTATTTATTGAGCACTTGCTGTGTGCAGAGCACTGTACTAAGCACTTGGAAAGTACAATTTGGCAACAGATAGAAACAATCCCTACCCAACAACGGGCTCACATTCATTCATTCAATTGTATTTACTGAGCGCTTTCTGTGTGCAGAACACTGTACTAAGCACTTGGGAAGTACAGGTTGGCAACATATAGAGACAGTCCCTACCTAACAATGGGCTCACAGTCTAGAAAGGGGAGACAGACATCAATAGTGTCAAAATAGATAAATAGAATTATAGAGTAAGTACTCAATAAATACTAACTGATGGGTCAATTAACTGGAGAGGAAAAGCTTATATGCTCTCTGCTAATAAAGCAGATAGGCTCATACAAAGCATCCCGGTGAAGGTCCATGATGGGATTTGGGGTCTGGAATTTCACAGATGTAAACTCTGCCTGTGGTGAGCTCCCTGAAAGTGTTGGTTTCCTGTTGAGAGGTTAGACTCACCTTGGGCTCATCAGATCATGCTCTGATGAGAGAGTCCACGAGAAAAATCCTTTTGAAATCTGTGCCATCCCTTTGTGAGCCTGGTTCTTCTCTTGCAGATTATTTGACATGATTCTGAACAAACCTCAGTTATGCCTTGAGCGGTGTTGATCTGGATGGAAAACATGTCAGGTTTATTAAAATCATCCCTCACTGACTTCTTACCTAGGCCACAGAAACTGCCAATAATGTAGTATACTCTTGCTTTAGAAATGCCAGCCATCCGAATGCTTCTGCCCCCACAACGTTTTTTAATTGCTCGGGCCACGGCAGACTCAAGGAGATCTCTGAGGGTGGCATCCTACATTCTCCAAGTAAACAAGAATTCAAGAAACACCGCATGGAGCATTATTTAGTGGCTTAAACTTGCTGCTGAGTCATTTACCCCCTCAATGACTGAGCTTCCTTTACCAATAACTTTAATTGCATTAATCATTTGTTCTAAATCAGCCCATTTTTTCTTGTCTTGGTCTATCCTCACAGACCAGTTATGAAACTGGAGTTTTTAGTGATGTCATCTGCGAGTTTTTACTATATGATATTTAGTAATCTGGTATTTCAGGCTGAATTTTCCATGCTTTAGCTATATAGACGTAGGCCTCTAGTCCATCTTGTAGGCTTCAAGTGCATGTGCTGGCATCTGTGGTTGTACTCCTGCTAAGCATGCATTATAGTGTCTGTTTCTGTGCAGAATGTTGATGATGAAATGCAAATTCTTCCATTAAAGAGCAGTTCTCTCATTTCCAAAGCTTGAATAGGTTGGCATTTTAAAAATAATTCCAGCTTGTTAAATTTAGTGTGCTGACACATACTATAGCATTTTCATTCAAATGTGGAGACAGTATCTTATTTTTAGATCATCAGTGTCACGTGTTACTAAGCCTGCTGGTAACAATAACTGTGGTATTTGCTAACCACTTGCCACATTCCGAACACTGAACTAAGCTCTTGGTTATATACAGTACAGTCAAAGACAGTACCTGTCCCAGCTGGGGCTTACAGTCTAACTAGAAGGGAGAACACATATTTGATCCCTGTTTTACACATGTGGAAAATGGACCCCAGAGAAGTTAAGTGACTTGCCCAAGAACACATAAGAGGCCAGTGGTGGAACCAGGATGAGAACTTGGGTTTCCTCTTTCCACAAGGCCATGTTGTTTTGCTCGGGGTTATGACTCCCCTTACTTAAGTAGTCTATTTCAGTTTAGTTGCTGACATTTAAAGATGGCTTTATTCCTGCTAGCATGTTTTCAAGGATTGATTGTGCAAGAAATGTTGCTAATTTCTGATACAGTTACGCTCTTCATCAACTGGGCCTTCTTTCATCGCTCTCTGGCAGTCCTGCCCATTCCCTTCCTTGGAACCCTTGTCTTCCTGACATAAAAAAAAAATATGGATAGTCATAAGCCTAATTGCTGGTTTCATTGAGGAAAAACAGAAAATAAATCTCATCTATGGAATAATTAACTTCTTAAGCTTAGGTGTATGCCTCTACACATTCAGAGCTACTTTATTTTAATTAAAACCCTTCTACAACTCCTTTTCTGTGAAAAACTCTGTTTCAGCTCAAGCAAGGCTGATTTCTTTTTTTCATTCACCTCTAGTGCCTTTACTCTATTCCATTTCCAGTAAATGTCCCCAAGCAATGTTTGAACTTTTCTTTATTACGATGGTCTTGATTGGGTGTCACCCAGCTGAACTACTTTCCTCTGTCTTTTCTTAGCACAATCTCTGCTTCTAGGCTCTGAATTTCCTTTTCCCACTGTTATTTCAACAGAGTGGTCCTTTCCTAAACGTGAGCTACCAAAAAAAAAAATGACTTAGTGGAAGCTTGTAATGTTCTGCTTTTTTTTTTTGTTTAAAGAGGGGGTGCTGAGGCAAGAGAGTGGTATCCTCTCTCACTTTTTATCAGGTTTTAGTATTTTGCAAAGGAAAATAGTCCCCACATAGTAAAAAAGGATAGAATGGAAGCATGAGAAAGACTGAAAACAAGCCTCCTCAAAAATCAGAGAGGGAAAAATAGTGTTAAGGAAATAGAGAATAAATGAGTCTCAAGGGATGAACTACACTCTTAAAACTAAGGGTGCAGAACAACACCCTGCCTATGTCTCACCAAAGGGTCGAGCCCTCCAGAATTTGCTCAACCTAATCAGAATCTGAAATGGATCCTGGTCGTCAATAAAAAAACAAATATTTTAAGGGTTTCTGGCCCTCTCTTCTAGAATCCATTCTGCCACAGTGAGGTCCAAAGGGGTTGTTATTAACAGTACTGGTGAGTCCCCACCCAGAAAACACAGACCTTTCTCAAAGCACACTGGCATCGATTGCATAGTTAATATGGGTCTTCTGTTTCAACTTGTGTGTATGCCACCCAAACAACTCTTTTTTTAAAAAAAATGGTATTTGTTAAATGCTTTCTATAACCCAGGCTCCATACTAAGTGCTGGAACAGATACAAGCTAATTAGGTTGGACAGAGTCCATGTCCCATGTGGCACTCACAGCCTTAATCCCCATTTTACAGATGAGGTAACTGAGGCACAGCGAAGTTAAGTGACTTGCCTAAAATCACACAGCTATGTGGTAGAACCAAGATTAGAACCCAGGTCCTCTGACACCAGGCCTGTGCTCTTTCCATTAGGCAACACTGCTTCTCAGGCCACTCTGCTTACCCAGCTTTGTCTCGCCCTCACACATAATTGTTCATGATTTTACCTGGGGCGGAAGGTGTCGCCCAAGGTGTCTGCTGTGTGCCGTTTGCCTCCTGGCAGAGGTGATCTGTGTGGACAACACCACCTCCTGGTCCTGGATCTGGCAAACAACTGAGTTCCCTCCCAGGTCCCAACAGCATAGGCCAACCCTTTTCTCAGGAGGACCAGGTGGCAAAAACATCCCATTTAAGACACCATTTACTTTGCAGGATATACTTCCTAAAGAATTTTATCTTCAGTGAGAGCAAGGATGATGTAAATAGATGCCACATCACTGCCAATTGCCTGTTGTGTTTAGTTAATAATAATGGCATTTATTAAGCGCTTACTATGTACAAAGCACTGTTCTAAGTGCTGGGGAGGTTACAAGGTGATCAGGTTGTCCCACAGGGGAGCTCACAGTCTTCATCCCCATTTTACAGATGAGGTAACTGAGGCCCAGAGAAGTTAAGTGACTTGCCCAAAGTCACACAGCTGACACTTGGCGGAGCCGGGTTTTGAACCCATGACCTCTGACTCCAAAGCCCGGGCTCTTTCCACTGAGCCACGCTCAAATTGCCAACCATATGCATATTTACATCTCTCTGCAAATAGCCTAAACTTTGCTAATTTCAGCAGTGAGAGTGATCTCTGGGATGCCAGCATTGGTTTTCTTGATGAATCTAACCCTGTTGAATGATCAGTGTCAGAACAAACTGGCTGGCATTCGAGGATTTAAACCGTAGGCTGGTAGCCCTCTGGGCCAGATGGGTCTTGCTCCAAAAATGTCCAACCTTCTTTTATGGTTGAATGATGATATTTTTTCCATAGAAATACATTTTTTTTAGCTTATCAAATAGCAAATGGTGACCCTGAGGAGGAATGGGCAATTTTCTAGCATAAGTTTGGCATCGACAGATTTGTACATAGCAACGTGAAACAGCCAAGTAAAGGAATAATCCTGTTGTTAGGTGCTGACCTGTGGAAAATCATTGGAGCAAAGAGTCTAGCAATTTCATTTCTGATACCCCGGGTTGTGTTGCCGGGGTTGCTTTGAAGGCTTCGGGGCACAATTAGAGGTAATAGGAAGGGCACAGGGTGAGAAAAAGGTTCCTGCTGGATTGCAGAGAGACACATGATAGCCCGACAGGGAGCAAAGAGTCAGGTTTAATAGTGTCCCTGCGTAACCCAGTTAATAATTGAGGTCAGTGGTTTGTCAAGCTGCCTTGGTGAAGGTAACAAAGGAGAAGGCCTTCCCAGGGCAGAGTCATGGGGCAGAAAATAAAGGAGGGTGGGAAGCCCCTTTTGGGAGGAGAAAGTCACTGGGATAGGATGATTCCCATGGAATGTGTGAAGATGTATTTTTCTGGTTGGTGGTGGAACTGGAAGACAATTCAGCAGGGAAGCTTCCAGATGCACAAGGGTCAAAATAGAAAGCATAAGTCAAGGGCAGCAAAATGACTGTTCAATGGGATCTCCGGTCAATGGAGTAGAGAGACGATGAGTCTCTGCCAAGGATCTGATGGTATATTCTGATGGTATTGACACCTGTCTACTTGTTTTGTTTTGTGGTCTGTCTCCCCCTTCTAGACTGTGAGCCTGTTGTTGGGTAGGGACTGTCTCTATTTGTTGCCGATTTGCACTTCCCAAGCGCTTAGTACAGTATTCTGCACACAGTAAGCACTCAATAAATACAGTTGAAATAATGAATGAATGAATCTGCACAAGGGACTGACGATTGTGCTAATGGTTTGTGTGGTACCACTTGTACCCTTTCATCCTTATGAGTCATAACTCTGCTGGGGAGACTGCAATGAGCAAATAGGGAGATGGGATCACAGCACCTTGTATATGAAGGATTCTGCTGGATAGCTTGGGTGATCTCAGCATGGTGCCAAAGCTATCCCACACCTGCTGAAGTTTTCTCTGCCCTCACTAGCCAGGTCTTTTCAATATTTCTGCTGAGCCTCCCCAGCTAACGAAAAGCTCTGGGTAGTTCATTCATTCATTTGATCGCATTTATTGGTCATTTACTGTGCGCAGAGCACTGTACTAAGTGCTTGGGAAAGTACTAAGTAGCATCTTGCACCACTGATCGCACTGACCTAGCAGGCATAACCTTACTTGCAGAGCTGGGACTAGAGCCGGCTCTTCTGATACTTGGAGCTTGATCAAAATAAGACTCTCAGTATGCAGTGTAATGGCTGTTCAGCCATTGAGAGTTGTGCGGTAAAAGGATACAGGGAAGGAAAGCACTAAATAGAGAAGCAGCATGGTCTAGTGGTTAGAGCATGGGCCTAGGAGTGAGAAGGACCTGGGTTCTAATCCCTGCTCTGCCACTTGTATATTGTGTGACCTTGGACAAGTCATTTAGCTTCTCTGTGCCTCAGTTACCTCATCTGTAAAATGAAGATTAAGACTGTGAGCCCCATGGAGGTCATGGACAGTGTCCCATTTTATTTCCTCGCCTTAGAACAGTGCCCAGTACATAGTAAGTACTTGGCTCAGTGGGAAGAGCCCAGGCTTTGGAGTCAGAGGTAATGGGTTCGATTCCCGGCTCTGCCAATTGTCAACTGTGTGACTTTGGGCAAGTCATTTAACTTCTCTGTGCCTCAATTATCTCATCTGTAAAATGGGGATTAAGACTGTGAGCCCCCTGTGGGACAATCTGATCACCTTGTAAACTCCCCAGCGCTTAGAACAGTGCTTTGCACATAGTAAGTGCTTAATAAATGCCATTATTATTATTATTAAATACTGTTACTATTATTATTATTTGCAATGTACTGTAGTAAATGCTTGGGAAAGTGTAGCAGAAACACAAGACCCATTCTCTACCCCTGAGGAGCTTACATTCTAAAGGGGGAGACCGCCATAATATATTTATTAATGAACAGTAAAATCAGAATAAATAATTATAAGTTCAATAGGATAAACATATGTGCATATATGTATATGCACCATGGAGGTGATTATTACACTACTATGATGTTCATAAAATGAATACTGCCTTATTGGAATGTTGAATTAAAAAGTGGCCAGGTAACCATAAAGCCAACATTTCACTTACTTTGCTTCAAAGAACCCAGGAAACAATTTCAGGGGTCACCTGTCAGTTCGCCCAGATTTCCTGGATTTATCTCTCCCAATTATTACCTTATATTGTTCAGGAGGAAGTACCTTTCTTGGAAAAGGGATGTTCAGCTATTTCCATTTCATAGTTCCTCTTTTTCTATCAATCATATATTTTGAGTGCTTATTGTGTGCACAGCACTGTACCAGTCACTTGGGAGAGTTCAATATAATAGAGTTTGTAGACTCATTCCCTGCCCATAACCAGCTTACAGCCTAGAGGGGAAGACAGACATTAATATGAATAAATAAGCAAATTACGGATATGTTCATAAGTGCACCCCATCTCAGGGTCGCACCTGGAGAGTTTCTGGTACTCTACCAGTCTTGGCTATGGGAGGGAGAGTCAAACAGAGGCATGCCTATTCCACTCCTAGCTTGGCCAGTAGCTAGCAAGTGGAAGGCAATCTGCTACAAGTCAAAACTCACCCATGCTGGGCAGCAGCAGCATGGGAGAGAGTCGAGGGTGGAGACTCAAGTTTACTGCCTGGAAGGAGACAGTCGTAAACCACTTCCATATTTTTACCAAGAAAACTCTATGGATACCCTACCAGAATATTTGCAGATGGAGAGCGGGGCGTTCTGGGAGAGAAGTGTCCGTGGCATCGCTATGGGTCGGAAACAACTTGACAACATAAGACAAAATAAGACATAAATGCCCTGGGACTATCTTTTATGGTAGAGACCTTAATTCTCACTGAATTTTACCATGAATTGGAACAACATCTTCTAGAATCAATGTGTCAGTCAACAAGCAATTGAAAAAACCATTTTAGGCACTTAGGGTATATTGTAAAGAAGGGTTAAGGTTCCTGCTCTTGGCCATGTCACAGTCTAATAATGGAGATGTCCACTCAAATGATTGTGTTATTCTAGCTCAGTGTGGAATGAGTTTCCCAAACCTCAGTCTCAACCCCTGATGTTCCAGGATGGTCTTCAAACACTAACTAAACTGTGGACAAAATATGATTTAAGTTTTAGGGGAAAGGTTTGTTGCAGATGAACTGCTCAATTTCAGATTCAGTTGAGAGACTAAGGATAGAAAGACTGCTTCTGATATAAAATTGATACTTCCATGTCTGCAGTCAACTCGTATGGAGTTTCTCATTCTTCAAATGGTTAAGTTGATGGGTGGTTTGTTTTTCCGTTGTTTTTCCTTTTGAAAGTGCTCAGTTGGGGGAGAGGAAAATTTGGTGACACTGAAAATGAGTCATAAAAATTAGGTTGCTGGTTTTCATTTGAGGATTTTTATTTATTTATTTGTGTTTCCATTAAGTTCAGGCAATGGGGAAATATGGATTTCAATGTCCATGGGGATCTGACAAAATGGAAGTTCATTCTCCTTGATTTTCCATTACTCCAAACATGAGAAAAAAAGTCACAAATCGCTCATGTATTTTCTAGCAAGTTTTATTATCAGGTAGCCTTTCCTTTCCTTATTTTGCTAAAACCAAAATGATTTTGAAGTTACATCTAAGGAAATCTAGTACAAAATATTCAGTGGAAGGCAAAAGTTGAATTTCAGAAGCAAATGAGACAGATTTAAAAAAATCAGAGTTCATGGAAATCAAGCTGCACATTTTCTTAACCATTCATCACCATTTTCTTAACCAATCGATCAGTCATATTTATTGAGCAATTACTATGTGCAGAGCACTGTATTAAATGCTTGGGAGAGTGCACTAGAACAGAATTAGCATACACATGCCCTGCCCATAACAAGCATACAGTCTAAAGACATATTTAAACATACGTATACATATTTAATCATCATCATCATCATCAATCGTATTTATTGAGCGCTTACTATGTGCAGAGCACTGTACTAAGCTCTTGGGAAGTACAAATTGGCAACGTATAGAGACAGTCCCTACCCAACAGTGGGCTCACAGTCTAAAAGGGGAAGACAGAGAACAAAACCAAACATACTAACAAAATAAAATAAATAGATCATAAACATATGAACATAAACATAAACATAGAAATAAACATATGTACACAAGTGCTATGGGGATGATGGCGGGGTGAATATAAAGTGTCCAGAGGTCACAGATTGAAGGGCATAGACATGGCAGAAGGGAAATCGAGCTGAGGAAGAGCACACTTAATCAGGGAAGGCCTCTTGGAGGAGATATGACCTTAATAATACTTTGAAGGTGGAGAGTGTGTTGGTCTGGCATATATGGAAGGGAAGGGAATTCCAGGCTAGGAAGATGATGTGGGAAACTGTCAGGTGGAATTTCTGATAATTTGGTCATTAACTGAAAATCCTGCCCTAATGAGTCACAGATGATCTAACCCTTGATCGTTCCCTCTTTCATAGCCATTTCATTCCAGGACTGATGAGAATCAGTGGCTTGCCTTGAGAAAAAAAAAAAGGAATGGGTCTAACCTTTAAAAAGCCTTGGGAAATTAAGGGGCTAAATGCCCAGGTAAGAAGGTTAAGCATTCCACACAGTTTGGAAGTGTATTAACATTTTCAGGTCATTTGGTTCACTGAAAGATTTACGGTTCACTCTTTATCATCAAAGGAACTGCTATCCAGAATGTGGATGATTCAGGCCACCTCATGAGTCTTCTTTTTCTTGTCAGCCGACTTCAGGCCTTGTGCAAGGGCAATCCATCAGTGGAATTTATTGAGCACTTTTTGTGTGCAGAACATGGTACTAAGGGCTTGGGAGAGTACAATACAACAGAGTTGGTAGACATATCCCTTGCCCACAGGGAGCTTACAGTCTAGAGGGGCAGAGACCAGTGATGAAACTGAGATGAGTCCATACACTCTCTTTTAACAATTCTGGTTTGGGGAAGGGAAGAGGTGAAAACTACTGAATAAAATAAGGTTTTCTGTATTAATGGTGGATTTTAGTTTGTCATGCTTATTCCAGTTCTCTATTTCAGTGGATGATAACGATTTAGCTGTATTCTGCCAAATTTTCCCTCAAAAGCCACCAGTTTCTCCGCTTCTCACCAGGAGAATCTGGTTTGGTATGTGGGTTGCATTCTTTGAGAATCTCATTAAAGAAAGCCCATCTTATTTTAAACATGGCATCCTGGTTGTGCCACCTTGTAGAGTGTTTACTCTTGGCATGTTAATGTGACTACATTAATCAGGTGAATAAAATGAATAGCTGAGGTAGAAGAATCACTCTCAGTTTACGGTTCCCCGAGTTGTAACTCTCCAGTAGCAATGCCCACCCTTTGTGGTTGGAGTAGCTAACAGCTATAAAAATGTGTTGACCTGAGAGGTTTAATATTAACCAAAGTCATAGTCAAAGTCAATATGGAGGATAGGAGAAAAATCTGATGCTAATAGAAAAATAGAAGTCAATATTTGTAATGTGAGTCACAGGCTCAAAATAGAAAAGTGAAACAGATCACTTTTGTAGCTCAAAGAGTGTTCTAGGTTTAACAGCTTGGATCTACGACCCTGGGTTTGAATACTCTCTATTTAACATTTCTTCTGGCCCCTTCCCCTAATTCTTTCATTCCTTAGCTTGATATGCTGGTGGAACTCACCAAATATTCAACACTGACGTAGTCAGGGCTGTTTTGAGTCAAGTCCATGGAAAAAAAGATTTTTCCAGTTGTATGCATCTTTTTTCTCTAGTAAGGTGGTACAGAATTCGTTCTGGCCTAAACTGGCAGCTGTTTGTATTTCAGATGAGCTGTCCATGTTTCATACTCACAATTATTCTGAGGGTTTGTTTGAGGGATGTGAGAAGGGGTGGCCAATCCAGAGTAGTCCTTTTAAAATTTGCCCCGAGGTGCCTGTCTCAAGTCCTTTCCCCCACCTCTAATTATGGATTGTGAGTCCTTCGAGGGACAGGGTCTGTGTCTATTTCCCACTTGTAGACTGTTTCCCAGTGTTTCGTACAGTGCTCTGTTCCCAGTAAGTGCTTATTAAGTACTATTACTACTAATAAATATTATTACTAGTATGTGGTAATTTCTAAGCGTATTTTTTAATGAAGCCCATTGGTATTTTAGGAAACTGCTGTAATTTGACTTGATAATGTTGGTCTCAGAAGCTTTCAGTGGCTTGACTTTGTTTTGGCTTTGATGTCGCAAATTGTTATCTGGGACTTAAACTGAGAGTGTTCTGTCAGTGGTAAATCCCACTCGATTGATGGGGGGGATTAGTAAGGATGAGAACGCGAAAAGGAAAATCCTCGAAAGCTCAGAGACTCTTTTACCTAGCGTGAAATGATGGTGCCAGCTTGCAGTGAGGAATGTAAAACTCCTCAGGCTACGATCACCTGCCCTTAGCCAAAAGGACTGGAAAAAGCCACCCCACTGGGCAAACCTACCATTTTTACAGTAAGAGAGCATCATCTACCATAACTCAAAACCATGCCTGGAAGAATCGCAGGGCCCATGCCCAGGGTCTAAAAGAAAGGAGGACTCAGTTGTATTTTCCCAATCCCTTATTTCTGTGCCCTGCACAGGGACAGTTCTCAATACATCTATTGATTGATTGATTCACTAGTTAATGAAAATCAGAGCTGATGAGAAGCTCAGTACATACCTCCTCTCCAGTCTGTTGTGTCTGTACTTGCTTTCCTGAGAATCTGGGTCTGGGGGGAGCTCTGAGTGAAGTTCATTGCACTCCAGTGTTTGTGTTCTCTTAGCCTTGTGATAGTGGGAGCAGAAGAAGGAGCTGTCTAGGGGAGGGAGAAGATGACAGAGACTAACTCTAAGTGGCAATAATGTAAACTTCGTGGGACAAATATAATCTTTAAAATCTAATAATTTCTTTAAAAAAATCATTCACAAGACTATTTTAGGAATTTGAACCATTAATCTTGGAAGCAGGAATTTTAATTCTAGTACTGGTCATGTCTTTGGCTTGCGGTGGTCTTTCAATAGGTCTTCTATTTCACTCTTTTGACTCAGTTTCATTGTTTATGCAATGGAGATGATAATTATTTCACAGTGTGCTTTGAGTATGAGTTAATGCTAATGGAATGTTTTGAAATTCATGGATAAAAGACACTGTGCAAAACCAGGATGTTTTGAATTACTGTGTTTTTACATTTTCAGTCAAACACTACTCTGATATAATTTGGAAAAAAATAGATCCAAGATGATAAAAGCCTGTAATCTGGGGTTTGCATTGAAATTAACTTTCTTGGTGATGGTATTGCTGTTATCATCATCCTGTCTTTGGAAGTGGGTTACAGCAGGTCTCCCAATTGCCAGCTGTGTGACTTTGGGAAAGTCACTTAACTTCTCTGTGCCTCAGTTACCATCTGTAAAATGGGGATGAGGACTGTGAGCCCCACGTGGGACAATCTGATCACCTTGTATCCTCCCCAGCGCTTAGAACAGTGCTTTGCACATAGTAAGTGCTTAACAAATGCCATCATAATTGTTATTATTATTATTACCTTGAGCTCTGGCTTACTTGCATACTTGCTTTTGAAACTGTACCAGCTATTTTTGCACTCATCATTCTAGGTAGAGTGATAATATTAAGTATATTTGGGCTTTCCTGGAAAAAGTAAATCATTAAGCTGAAGACAACCAAGCAGAGTCACCTTTCAATGGCATAGGAGAAGCAGCATGGAGTAATGAATAGAGCATGAGCCTCAGAGTCAGAAGGTCATGAGTTCTCACCCCGGCTCTGACAGCCTGCTGTGTGACCTTGGGCAAGTCGCTTCACTTCTCTGTGCCTCAGTTCCCTCATCTGTAAAATAGGGATTGAAACAGTGGCCCCATGTGGGACGGGACTGTGTCCAACCCAATAAGCTTGTATCCACCCCAGTGCTTAGTACATGCTTGGCTCATAGTAAGTGCTTAACAAATACCATAATTATTATTATTTCAAAATGGACTTGGTATCACATTTCAGAAAATCCCAAGCTCCCTCTGACATTTTGCAGAATTGTTTCTGTTCAAATACAAGGTTATGGATCTCTTTGGACATTAGATGGGATGCACAATAAATGGTAATTTCAGTTCATTATGCTCATGTGAAAACTGGATTTTCACCAATGCCCTTCAGGGAAGAAACCTCCTCTTACAAAATCAAGACTTATGATGCACTTGAAGTTTAGAGAGAGAGAGAACATTTGTTTCAAGGCCAGAGTTCCAGCCTCAAAGCTATCATAATTATTTGAGGATTCTCTCGTCAGATCTTTCAAAAGATAGGTGGAGATTATGGAAGGGCAGGAGGTCACCCACATAATAATGCATCTTCATGAGACGTTAATTAAGATGGAATGTTTAAGAAAGATGCTTATGCCCTGAACACATAATTTCCTATAAAATTATTCTAAATCGGTCTTGCATTTTCCAAAGAACCACATGCAATTATGTGAAACAGGAAAGCCTTATGAGAATTTCTATTGAAAAGTGTGTGCATTTTACATGTATGTTTGTCTTTTGTATTCAAAGAAACCACCCCTGATGGTGAAATTCACCTATTGGTGTTTGTGGCAGGAAAGGCCAAAGAAACAGTTTTCAAGTTATAATTAAATGAATCAATCAGTAGCATTTTTTGTCCCTCTCTAAGGTCGTTATGCTTTGTTTTTCTCTTCTGATCAGGAACTTGTATTTTGTTAGGAGGCTTCTGCTTGGGCCGGATTTCTCAATAGGGGGGCCATCCATTTTATGACAGACTGAACATCCCCCCCAGTGCCTTTTATTTTACCTGTCCAGCCTCCCTCTGCCTCAGCTCCTGGCCCCAGATTCAGCTACTTGTACTTATGCTCGTAATCATAAGGGCCTGGTGTTCCCTTCTTGGTGTTCCAACCCGCAGGTGACCATGGACGGCACTCAACCAGACAAGAGATCGAGACATCATGTATACCATTTAGCAGAAGTCCTCTGAGCCCACCCAAAGTCAGAGGGTTTCAGGGAGGAGGGGATCTGGAGGTTGATCCCGTAACCCACCACTTGCTCCAGAGCTATTGCATTCCCATCTTGGGACCATGTGGACACAGGCACTACTTCCGAGCTGTGGAGCTCAGTGGCAGGGCCTGCAGTGGAAGATGGTTAGATACTAGAAATAAAAATACTGAACGTTATGGTACCTAGTGCAGTATGCTTACTAGACAGGGGACAGACGAACTGAAAACTGTAAACCTGTCTAGTATAAAACTGGACAAATGGTCACTCTAATCTACTCCCCACAAACAGTACCTCTGAAAACAAAAAAATGATTAACTGAAAGCCAGCCAGTAACTCCAGCTGCTGGTATTTTTCAAAATAACATGAAGCATGAAAACAAGCAACACTACATGTTCAGCACTGGAATGCTGTTAGGTTTTGTTGTTGTTCTTATTTTATTATTGTTAATGTAGTAGCATTGCATACTAATTTACCTCATCACAGAACTATCTAAACAATAGCTCATTCATCCTTCCAGCACACCTGAGAAGGTTAGAGGACTAAAAAAAAACCAAACCAAACAAAAAAACCCAAGTGTTAAATCAGCCTGAAGAGCTAACCTGACAAAGTGGGTTTGTTTGAGCATCTGGAGAATCTGAGAGCTCCTGATGGGTTACTCTCCTTTCTGGATGTAAACAATATATGATTTTATAGATTTCTGGAAGAAAACAGTGTCATTACCAGTTGATTTCTCAGAACAACCAATAACATATCAAGCAAGTTAATGCATTAATATCTTTCACAGAGAACTTGAACCGGGGAGTCTGCTTGGGTCATCCTTTTTAGATTTACAGGTTTTGGCTAAGTATGTTTGCATGAAAATAGAATCCAAGTCCTTGGTGAGTTCATTTGCTCCATCATTATAACCTAAGGTCATAATCCTTTATTTGAGATAACCCTATTCCTTTCCACAACAGCCAGTGGTGATGTCACGGTTAGAGTATTTTGACTTCAGATGAAGGATGAACAGCAGCAGACAGACTCCCTCAGAGATCCTGTTTATATTAGGAAATAGGGGTTAGAACAGGGGCCTAAAGACAAGGAATCATAGGTTTTGTTCCCAGCTCCACCAGAAGCCTCCTGCCTTTGGTTGCTGCCTGCTTTTGGCACCTTGGGAAAGTACCTCACACCAGCCTATATGGTCTGCTTTTCATCTTACAGTCAGTCTACCTTCCTGAGAGGCTCCACTGAAAATGAGACAGAGGGCCTTGTGAAAAGAGCATGGGACTGTGAGTCATGAAATCTGGGTAATAATCCCAGCCCTGCCACGGGACTGCTGTGTGATCTACCATAAGTTTTTTTTTAACCTCTCTGGGCCTCGGTTTCCTCTTCTGCAAAATGGGGATAAGATACCTTTCTCTCCTGACCTCTTAGATTCTGAGTCCATGTTGGTTAGGGTTTGTGTCCCATCCGATTATCTTACATAGATTCCAGCTCGTAGCTGAGTGCCTCGGCACATAGTATTAAAATAAATGCCTTTATCAGTAAAGTGTTATTCTATCTTTTGCCTCTGTTCAGAAAAGGGAGGAGGAAGGAGAGTCAAAGTCGGAATTCGTAATGGGTTCGATAGGCACAAGGACATTACTTGAGAATTGTGTAGAAAAGTAATGAAGTGGTGAAGGGGGCAGCCAGAGTATATAATGAGCATCCACAGGTTGCCACAGAACGCTGAAGTAGGTTCCAAAGAGTCAAAAATCTCTTTTGATAGAGACAACAGAGCTGAGAAAGATTAGGGAGTTGAAAAGGCACCCTAAAACCCACAGCATGTTTCTACCTCATGTTGCAGCCCTTGTCTTAAAAAGATATTTCCTAGAGAGTAGCATGAAGACTTCCAGAGCAATGAATGACCGTATCATGGGAAATGTGACCTAGAGGCTGAACTGCAATCAGTCAATCAACCAATCATATTTATTGAGGGCTTCCACATGCAGAGCACTGTACGAAGTGCTTGGGAGAGTCCAGCAGAAGTGTTCTCTCACAAACCCTGTTGACATTGGCAGGTAGAGGTTAGTACAGGGGAGGCATTCACTTTTCCTTCCCTGACCCCTGTTATTATTGTATTCAAATACCCCACAACACCTTTTCAGTCAGAGCTGCATCTTCCTTAGACTTAACTGTCCAAATCCAGGTTGTGTTCCATTTGCATGATAAAAGAATTGAGACTGCAGTGATGAGATCACTGTGAAACAAAATTCAATCCTTGTGTCATTAACATAACAATGCATGCTGTCACTGGCTTGATAATTGGCATAGCAACTCTTTAAAGCATAGTAATTGGCATAGTAACTACTTAAAACTTAAGGCAGATCAGAGATATAAAGCAATGAATGTCCTAAAATAGAATCCAGAATACCCCATAATTAATGAATTACCCACAAACTCCCAATAGCAAGATTAGACAAACGAAACCAAAGTTGACCCAGAGATAGTGAGACTGGTCAGGTGTTCATAAGTGGGCTCACCTCCCCAACATCGCCAAGATCCACCCTTTCCTCTCCATCCAAACCGCTACTTTGCTGGTTCAATCTCTCATCCTTTCCTGACTGGATTACTGCATCAGCCTCCTCTCTGATCTCCCTTCCTACTGTCTCTCCCCACTTCAGTGTACACTTCACTCTGATGCCCAGATTATCTTTGTACAGAAACACACTGGGCATGTCACTCCCCTCCTCAAAAATCTCCAGTGGTTGCCTGTCAACCTACGAATTAAGCAAAAATTCCTCACTCTTTGCTGCAACCTCCTCACTGTGCCTCATTCTCGCCTGTCCCGCCGTCGACCCCCGGCCCACGTCCTACCCCTGTCCTGGATTGCCCTCCCTCCACACATCCACCAAACTAGCTCTCTTCCTCCCTTCAAAGCCATACTGAGAGCTCACCTCCTCCAGGAGTCCTTCCCAGACTGAGCCCCCTTTTTCCTCCCCTCCTCCCTCTGTCCTACCCCCTTCCCCACCCCACAGCACTTGTATATATTTGTACAGATGTATTACCCTATTTATTTTACTTGTACATATTTATTACTGTATTTATTGTGTTAATGATGTGCATATAGCTGTAATTCTATTTATTCTGATGGTTTGGACACCTGTCTACATGTTTTGTTTTGTTGCCTGTCTCCCCCTTCTAGACTGTGAGTGCATTATTGGGTAGGGACTGTCTCTATATGTTGCCAACTTGTACGTCCCAAGAGCTTAGTACAGTGCTCTGCACACAGTAAGCACTCAATAAATACGACTGACTGAATGAATGAATGCATTTTATTGAGTTCCAATCAAGCTTAGAGCTTCTTTCAGGGAGTGTTAATCGGAATGTCTACCTGATGTCAAAGAAGAAACTTTCTGCATGCCTGGCTACCCATGCCAACCTCTCTAGCTTTCTGGAACTTTCCTATAGTGAAAACAAAATATAGATTCAGTGATTATCCAAGATACATGGGCTTAATAACCTTCCTGAGTAATTACTACTCTATTATTTTATGTGCACATTTTTAAACTCTGTTGCTTCCCTCTACCTGTAATTTATTTTTAGTGCTTTTTGAAGGCAGGGATTGTGTCTACTGATTCTATTGTACCCAAGTACTTAATACAGTGCTCTACACAGAGTAAGAGCTCGATAAATACTCCTGATTGGTTCACAGGGCCTGTCTGCAGCTCTTTAGATGTCTTTGAGGTAATTTGGAAAAGTTCTATGGAAACTGAGGGGAGAAAGGGGATGGCAGGAACCACCTTCCCCGGGTTCTTGCCCTAGGATAGCATGGGAGGGAAGAGAACAGATGAAAACAGAACTGCCATCAGCAGCTGGAGATCTCTTCTGAAGGCAACGTAGCCCCAGGACACTTTGACCTATTCATTCAATCATTCATTTCTCTTGAGGGCTTACTCCTTGAAGAGCCTGTACTAGGTAATAATAATAATAATGATGGCATTTGTTAAGCACTTACTATGTGCAAAGAACTGTTCTAAGTGCTGGGGAGGATTCAGGGTGATCAACTTGTCCCATGTGGGGCTCACAGTCTTCATCCCCATTTTACAGATGAGGGAACTGAGGCACAGAGAAGTTAAGTGACTTGGCCAAAGTCACACAGCTGACAAGCGGCGGAGCTGGAATTTGAACCCATGACTTCTGACTCCCAAGCCCGTGATCTTTCCACTGAGCCACGCTGCTTCTCAGTATACAGTAATACTACTAATAGATACTACAGCACCTTGGGAAGTGCTGTGGTATTTGGCCAGGTGAATCTTCAGGTAACTGTGAAAAGTTCACACCTGTAGGCCTTGATCACAATTTTAACAGCTCTCATGGTGCAGTGGAAAGAGCTCGGGCTTTGGAGTCAGAGGTCATGGGTTCAAATCCTGGCTCCACCAATTGTCAGCTATGTGACTTTGGGCAAGTCACTTCACTTCTCTGGGCTTCAGTTACCGCATCTGTAAAATGGGGATTAAGACTGTGAGCCTCCCCGCCCCCCATGGGACAACCTGATCACCTTGTAACCTCCCCAGTGCTTAGTACAGTGCTTTGCACATAGTAAGCACTTAATAAATGCCATTGTCTTATTATTATTATTATTATTATAGAGACTTCAATATTCTAGTGGAAAGAGTACAGGCCTGGAGTCAGAAGACCTGGGCTCTAATTTTGTTTATTGGTATTTGTTAGGGGATTACTATGTGCCAGACACTGTTCTAAGCGCTGGGGTAGATACAAGCTAATCAGGTTGGACACAGTCCATACCCCACATGGGACTCGCAGTCTTAAAACCCCATTTTACAGATGAGTTAACTGAGGCACATAGAAGTGAAGTGACTTGCCCAAGGTAACACAGCAGACAAGTGGCAGAGTCAGGATTAGAACCCGGGTCCTTCTGACTTCCAGGTTTGTGTTCTATTCACTAGACCATGTTTGTGCTTCACTAGGCCATATATGTTGGCTGAGTTTGGGCAAGTCATTTAACTTCTCCCTATGTGGGACAGGGACTGTGTCCAACCCGAGTATCTTGTATCTACCCTAGCACTTAGTATATGCCTGGCATATAGTAAACACTTGACAAATACTTTTTTAAAAATACAAAAAACTAGTCGCAGTTCCTTTTGGGTGCCCCCTGGAGACCATGGTGGTTAGAAGTATGAGGGTAGAAGAGATTCCAATTTTTCCTATACAGCCCTAACTCACTGGGGCTCCTCACTCCGGGGGAAATTCCATCTAACCCCCATTACCTGTAGGACTAGGGGAGTTCCAACCCTCCCTTAGAACTACAGGGAATTTTCTGTTCATAACCATGTTGAGGTTGTGACAAGAATGGCACACACAATAGCTATTCCTTTATGGGGGTAATCATAGCTTCCTCAATTCTACTCCTGTCGGGGGAGTTATGCATGTGAGAGGTATGGGATTCATGAGGGAATGTGGAACACAAGTCCACAACTTGGCTCCAACACTCCAACTCATTGCTTCCAGAGAATTCTGGTAGTAGCCAGGGGGGACAGGAGATGGAGATGAAACTTGCCTTTCCGATCAACACAGCTCTCACTGGTTCTTCCTTCTGCCACCAATTTCATGGGAAAGAAAAGTGTAGGGTGAAGGGAGACAGGTTTACATGATAGGTGTAAAAGTGGCCAAAGAGAAGTTTTTATCCCATTCCCAGTGAGATTTCCATTGCTCCTTCCTCTCTCCCACTGTGATGACTGGACTCCAGAAAGGACCTGCCTCCCTTTATTAGCCACTTATATAGTTTGTTCTTATTTCCAGCTGTGGCTCAGGTAGAAATAAATAAGTTGGTGAGGATGACCATGCAAACAGAATATGCCTAATATTCTTCCTTCTCTCCTTCTTCCTTCCTCATTTTCCTTTTTCCCAGCTCTGACCACATTTATGTTACTAAGCCAACAAGTTCCGTGTTGGACCTCTCCACCCATTCAAAGACAAGGCTGGTAGGCATGATGGGATGTGGTAAGCGACTCCATTTGCAAAATTTGGTATCCAGAGCCCCTCTGATATTATTCCAGATTCCCCAGTGATTCCAAGACCACTCTCACATCAAAAGTGTATATTGAGTAGAAGCCAGGAGTATAGTACTCTCATTCCCGATTATGAAAGCCCATTGCAAGCATCATCTTCTTCCTCAAAGAACTTGTGACTTTGGATCTCTTTCTTGTTCAGTGAAGCCTGGCAGACTTGATGGGTAGGTGGCAAATGAGATAGTAATCCCCATTGCAGAGCCACGAAGGCAGAGAGGAGCGAACTTAAATAACTGGCCTTGATCTTACAATGAGTCAGGATTGGAGCCAGGGTATGGAGCCAGGATTCTGACTCTCGCTCGGCTGTCTTAAGTGTCGTACCACACTTCCTCCTCTAACACTCCCCTTTAGCCAAAAAGTCAAGAGGAAATGATGCCAGGGGACCGGTAATTGTAAAGCTGTTCCAGCACAGAGCTCCAAATCTCCGAGCTGTATATGTTAGAACTCACTGGCTCTTTAGAGTACTCAGGAATTACCTAAGAGGCAAAGGAAATAGAGGAAATGCTATGAGGAGACCTGGGCTCCACCTCAGAGGCTAATGAATAATTCCGGGTGGGAAAGACAACAGAGGAAAGGGAAAATAGTGGAGAACACTCAGCTCAAAATGAATGGGTTGTGGCAGGAGGCAGGGGAATCGAACATGGGTGAAGGGGAAGGAAGAAAGTGCTCTCTCCAGAATGACTCCTTGAATGGAGCTGCTGAAAAAAAAGAAACACTTGGGCCATTCTCTGCTAGATCCACTTGAGACTCTAACCTAAGCCATGTTTCAGGGACACTTCTAAGGTAGGAGTGGGCTGTTAAATCATTCTGCAGAAAAGATTTTTACTCTACTTGAATATCAATCAATCAATCGTATTTATTGAGCGCTTACTGTGTGCAGAGCACTGTACTAAGCACTTGGGAAGTACAAGTTGGCAACATATAGAGACAGTCCCTACCCAACAGTGGGCTCACAGTCTGTAAAGTGGGCTCACATAGTTGAACCTTTCTCTGAAGGAAAACATCACTTTGGGTTTTGGAAGTGGGAGAAGAGGTGGAGGGTGCTAGCGTCCATTCTAAATCACTGATGTGAAAAGTGGGCACAAACTGCAAGCAGCAGACAGGACATAGAATGGAGAAGCATAGGTAAACACTGAATTGGAATTTGACTCTTAAATTATGTATTATATGGATCACAGTATATTGAAATTAAAACCTGAAGTATGACATCCAATAAATAATTTAGAGTGGCTTTTCATTAAGTGTGAGCTAAACATGAGATACTGATCCTGGATTTGACTTTAGTTAATTACACAACTGTACTTTGACCCTAAGGAAATCATCCATTTAACTATAGATACAGAATATGTAAAAACCTTCCCTTCATTCCCCTGAAAAGGTGGCCCTTCTGGAGTGCTTGAATGTAATTCACAAACACTTGGAACTGGTACAGATGGCAACATGGGAGCCTTATTAATTTCAGTGAAAATCTGGAGCCCCTTCCACAATTTAGTAAGAAAGAAATTCAGTAGTGATTACATCCAACCCCCGGGAACGCTAACCAGCCCAGATGGAGTATATCTTGCAGGCATTAAAAAGATTCTTTTGCTTTACTTATAAATGGTATTCCCATCAGTTTTATGTTGCCCATAAATTTGCCAATAAGGGAGCTGGCGAAAAGTATCCTTTTCTTAATGATAATTTGATTTCCTTCTCACCAGAGGAAGAGCCAATTCTCAATTATTCATGGAGCACATGGGTAATTAAAATCCACAGATAATCCAAAAAAATCCATTTAACCCCAAACTTCAGCCTCGTCTCCCACTAAACCTTTTACGAGACCTGTCAGTAAGAAACAAGACTGACTGGTTTGAGTTGAGTTTCAGGTCCCTGTATTTCCCCTGCTAATAAGCAGTCTAATGGTGGTCAGCCAAAGGGAGAAAGCAAATGTAGGCCTGGATAATCCACACATGGAATAATTAAGAATTGGCTCCTTGTGTAACAGGCTGAGGGCATGTGGCTTTGATTTGAAGCCCTAAACCTTCTCCCCACCCTTCAGCTGCATCATTCAGGCCCTGGACCTCTTACCACATGTGTGCGCCACAGTGGCTAGCCGTAAAGGTTCCCCTTTGCCGATCAGTCCCTCTTTGTCGAATGGGAGATTAGGGAGAAGTGAGCATTTCCTGTTAATGTCTAGCTCCAGGACTGGTCCTCTTTCCAGCAGTAACAGTAGGAAGGAAGACTAAGTGGGTTTGAAGTCTTGGGGCAGGTTGAAGCTGTATTCGGGTTTCACATTTGGCATTCACAATAACGTGATTTTCACCTTTAATAAAATCTGGCTCGGAGTCGAACACACTGGCTAAGTCTCGTTTTAGTGCAAGATGTCATATAAAACATGTACCAACTGGCATAAACCCAGGCTAGTTTGGGTTTTTTTTTTCTTCCTCCTTCCACATCTGTGCTGCTTTATTTATCTTGCTACATCAGTTTGTTTCTTCAGCTTCGTGTAACTCATTTAGAAAAGTAGTGCGCTGGCTTTTTAAAGATGTTCTTGATTTAATTGTGATAAACCAAGATGAAGTAGAGGACCAAGAAAAAGGCACTGTCTGAGCTTGTTTTAAGCCTAGGGCCTTCAAATTGTCACCAGAAATTGTCTCATTGCCTCAGTAAGTGGGGAAAAATGTGAGCAGCTCAGTGACATTCATCTACCTACAAAATATTCACCCCTAGGCCCTTAGGTTCATTTGTATACACTAGCATACTCGTTTTCCAGAATCACCCTAGGTAACTTTGAGAGCGATGAAGCAGGGAGGGATAATATGGGGAAAGGAACAGAGAGAAGTGGGGAGGAACAGAGAGAGAGAGTACACAGAAGGTGGAAGGAAGAGTGGAGGAGAGAGGTAAATAGCTATTAGAAACTGTTAGAAGTTTCTAATTTCAGTGATCTGAATAATAATTCATAATCATCGAAGCTTACTATGTACCAAGTACTGTTCTAAGTACTGGGGTAGATACAAGTTTATTGATTTGGACAAAATCACCATCTCTCATGGGGCACTCAGTCTAACTGGGAAGAAGTAGGATTTTTATGCTGTTTTTACACTGAGGAAATGAAGATACAGAGAGGTTAAGTGACTTGTCCAAGGTCACAGAGCAGACAAGTGGCAGAGCCAGGATTAGAACCTCTTATTACCAGGCCCATGGTCTTTCAACTAGGCCAAACTGCTTCTCTATAAATAGAGAATAGAGTGGGTAACTCAGGACTACACTTTATATACATATTTCCCTGAAAGAACATGCATAGTCGAACTGAGAGTCTTCCAGTAACTTCCCTAGGTGCTTGTGGTATCTTTCTCCTGTGGACTTCCAGCCATTTTGAGGTCACTGAGAGAAAAGCACCATCCACATACCAAATTTAACATTCAGCTAGCAATCCAGCAGAGCAGCTTGCAAACTTTTCTAATATTTGAATTCATACGGTGCTTTTATTTCAGAGGAATGCAGGGCATATGGTATATTAATAAAACAGGCATAATAATACTCCTTATTTCCAGCCATCCTTTACCCATTGGTAATTGGTGACTTAGAAGTAGAGAACTGAAATTCAATGGCTTTCAATCTCACCCTGCAGAACACATTACCTAAGACAAATAGACAAGTGACTTTTCAAGACTAGATTATACCTCGTACAAATAACTTTAGCTCTGGGTTTTTGGGGTTTTTTTTGAAAGGTATTCCTTATGCAGTGGATCATTTAAACCAAACTTGGTGTCAGTGAGTTGTACAAAGATCCCTCCTTCCCTCCTCATGGATGTTGAAGAAGAGGATGATGTTTGGGTGAAAATCATCTTTTTTTTAATGGTATTTTTAAGTCCTTACCATGAGCCAGGCACTGTACTAAGCACTGAGGTAGATACAAGTTGATCAGATTCCACATGGGGCTCACAGTCTTATTCCCCATTTTGCAAGTGAGGCTACTGAGGCACAGAGAAGTTAAATGACTTTCCCAAGGTCACACAGCAGGCAATTGTCCAAGCCAGGATTTAGAACCCAGGTCCTCTGACTCTCAAGCCCATGCTCTTTCCACTATACCTCACTGCTTCTTGCTGTAAGATCTTTCAGGGTGGATCCTAACTAATAAAAGTTTGGTTGAATTTCAGATGATGACTTGTTCAAAACCTCATCTTGGTAGACCCGAAGTCATGAAAATCACATTTTTTTTCCGGGAAGACTTCCCTGACAAATCTCTCACCTCCTAACCTATTTCCCTAAGTACTGCATCACCTGAGCACTTAGGTGCTCACCTCATCTCTTTTCCCTACAGTACCTCTGCAGATATCTTTTTTCTCAGTTGCTTCCCTCTTCCCTATAATTTATTTTAGTGTCTGTCTCCCCAACTAGATTGTAAGTTCCTTGAGTGTCTTTGCAACTCTCTTGTCCTCTCCCATATGCCTAGTACAGGACTCTGCACAAAGATTGATTGAGGGATTTGATTCCAAAAGATGTAGGTCCTCAAGAAAGTTGTAAAACTTAAGTTGCTGCTCAGTAGCTAGAGAGACCATGAGACATCCAGGTCAGGATAATGTGCTGAAATTCCATCTTCCCTAAGCCACACACTCTAAGACTAGCAGATTCTGAAAGCATACAAAAAGGGGGGAAAAAGATTAAATGAGGCATCAATTGCTCTCTCTAAGGAAAGTATAGCCCGCATTCCAATCACCACTTGCACCGTAACCTTTCTGTTTTAGCACAGTAAGTCTTGCCTGTGTTTCCCAGTTATTCCCAATGCTGCTGACTTCCTGCAGGTGCTGACTTAGAGCCCCCACATTGTGTCCTTTCGTCAGACTACATCGGGACTGCTTAGGAAAAGACAAAAAAAGAAACTGTGGGAAGAAGTGACTTCATCAGCTTAGTGTTTAAATTCAAATTCACCCGGCCCTTCTGGTGACTGGGAACTTTTTCCAGGTGGCCGGATTTCCCTCAAGCATCCCTGCACACCCCCACTGTGGCCCCATCATGCCCCAACTTCAGTGGGCCATTCCATTTCCCTCAAGATTGGAGCCATGGCTCCCCAGTTTCCACCATCAGTCCTGCCTTTTTCTGCCACCATTTTTCTTTGTCAGAGACAGCCCTAGAATAGACAGAATGAAGTTAAAACCCTAGGTCCTCTGATTAGGAAAGCCAATGACATCATGGAGTACGAGAACTTCCTAGTCATATACTGGTCAGAAAGACACCTTTGATTACTCTGAGTAAGTTTTGATTTCTGGGATCTAAGGGGAGAGGGAATAAAGGAAGCGGCTGCATTCCCGACCCACCACATCTATCACCTTCCGCCCTTATTAGGGGAACTTTCAGGGGCCTTGGTTGATCCTCTCCCCTCAGGTATCCCATTTCCACTGAGGGGCCTTGAGTCTTTCATTCATTCATTCATTCAATCATATTTATTGAGCACTTACTGTACTAAGCACTTGGGAAGTACAAGTCGACAACATATAGAGACGGTCCCTACCCAACAATGGGCTCATAATGGATCCATGCCTTGATACCTAGTGTTTGTACCATACTGAAATGGTAGATCCCACCCTAGAGGTCAGAGTTTACCTTGCTTAAGGTTCATCTATCTCCTTCAGAGGGAATGAAAATAAGCCAACATGAGTCCTTAAAAACGCTCTTGACTGAGTGCTCCACAAAGGCAGAACACTAGCAGTATTGGGCACTGCATTTCCCACAAATGGTTCAATGTCTGCTCATGAGTGGCAGTTAGCCAGCCAGCCTAACAAGCTGGCCCATCATCATGTTTAAAATATACAACTCAACTCCGGCTATTTCCAAACACTGTCCTGGGGAGGGACATTTCTCTGGCTATGTTCACTTTAAAAAAAAGTCTGTGGGGTGGTTATTTATTCCCTTTAAACCTCATGGAAACCCCATAGAATCATGTTTCAGAAGTCTTCCATCCTCTAAGAGCTGAAGCACAGTGGTATTTTAACAACACTTTTTTTTTCCTGGGAACATGTTATTATGTGATAATTAGTGATGGGCAGACCTCCCTGAGTTTGCAAATCTGGTGGTAAGCCAAAAGTTGAGAATTACCCATTTTAGTTAATAAAATTTTTCAGGTCTTTGCTCTCTTCTTCCCACTCCCACTCCCCCCAACTTCAATTATCATAATGTCAATGCATCCATGTTTTCCTCCCTTCTTGCCACCATACCAGATATATGAGGAAAAGAGGGGAAAGGAGCATAGAATGCTGAATTCCTAATATGACTACCCCACCTCTATAATAATAATATGGTATTTGTTAAGTGCTTACGATGTGCAACGCACTGTTAATAATAATGATGATGGTATTTAATGCTTACTCTGTGCAAAGCACTGTTCTAAGCACTGGGGAGGTTACAAGGTAATCAGGTTGTCCCAGGGGGGCTCACAGTCTTAATCCCCATTTTACAGATGAGGTAACTGAGGCACAGAGAAGTTAAGTGACTTGCCCAAAGTCACACAGCTGACAATTGGCAGAGCCAGGATTTGAACCCATAACCTCTGACTCCAAAGCCTGAGCTCTTTTCCACTGAGCCATGCTGCCTCTCTAGCTAAGCAATGGGGGGGATACAAAGTGATCACATTGTCCCACGTGGGGCTCACAGTCTTAATCCCCATCTTCCAGATGAGGTTACTGAGGCACAGAGAAGTTAAGGGGCTTGCCCAAGGTCACACAGCTGAAAAGTGGCAGAGCTGGGATTCGAGCCCATGACCTCTGACTCCCAAGCCCATGCTCTTTCCACTGAGCCATGCTGCTTGGGAGAGTACAATAGAACAGAGATGGTAGGCACGTACCCTGGGTCCACAGCGAATTTACAGTCTAGAGAGTTCACTTTGAGAGCTTACTACAGTGCATTGCACCCACAAGGTGCTCAATAAAAAATAGTAGTAGAATTTAGCAAGTGCTTCCAGTGTTTAAAGCACTAAATTAAGCAATAGGAAAGAATACACTGAAAAATACTACGACTACTAAATATCCAAGTTATTTTACATTCTAGTTTTTCTCTGTTAACATTTCATAGAATATCATATTTAGCCAGTTCCCATTATTTGCAAATACTATAATCTGTTGGGAATTAAAGTATCCTGTCCTCAAGGAGTTTTCATTCTAGTGGGGAAAATAGACAGAAGAATGAAATATAGAGATTAAACATTATATTCAGCAATTAAACAGAAATATCAAACCTATAAACATCCTAAACATAAGCAGCTAAACACCCAAGTATTCAATAATCTTGGAGGTGGGAAGGTTGGATGATTGATGGAGAAGTGGGAGGGTGGAGCTATGTGACTGGATTATTTGGAGTGACTTGGATGATGTAGACAAGGTGTCTCTCGCCTAATGCAGAACCCATCCATTCAGGGTAGGCATGGTGGGATTCCGGTTTGAGGTGTGGAAGTTCCGCTCTTATTTCTCCCTCTCCCCCAATTTCCAGACCGAAGCAGTGTGGTTTAGTGGAAAGAGCAGGGGCTTAGGAGTCAGAGGTCATGGGTTCTAATCCTGGCTCCGCCACTTATCAGCTGTGTGATTTTGGGCAAGTCATTTAACTTCTCTGTGCCTCAGTTATCTGTAAAATGGGGATTAAGACTGTGAGACCCACGAGGGACAACCTCATTATCTTTTATCTACTCCAGCGTTTAGAACAGAGTCAGCGCTTAACAAATGTCATCATTATCATTATTATATTATTATTATCTCCAATGCCTCCCAGCCCACAGAACCCAGGAATACCCAGGAAGTGGCCCAGAGATTCGACCAGAGAGGTGGGGAAGCAACAGCAAACCACCAGTCCAGATATTTAGGGAAGAATTTATAGAGTGGATGTTCCCTTTTACCACCTCTCCTTCTCCTTCCCTTTAACCTTCCCCCAGCTCCACTCCCCCACCACTTTCCCACCCCTCCCGGGAGGGTTCTAAAAGTCTTAGGGATACCCATCCCTCCTGGTGAACAGACCTTCGAAGACCTCAAAAGCCTAAACTCCTATTTACCACTGAATCAATGACTCATAACAGGGTTTCATGTTCCGTGGTGTTTTCCAAGAACACAACTACTGTGTTAAACGAGGTTTTACTGTACCTGATGATTGCAAGCAAGCTTGTTAGTCAGGAACTAAGTCCAATTCTATAGAGCTCCTAGCAAACTGGTGGAATACCGGTTAGTTAAGCAACAAGGTGTGTATTTCTCCTAGCCTGCTCCTGGAAGACAATATGTGTTTCACAAAGCAGTGATCATGATGATAACATCTTCAGCAGTGTTATCTTTGGTACTGAATTGACAGTGGTTATAAAGGAAAAAGAGAGTTATGGTCTCTCTGGATCTCCTGAGCATTAGAGACATCCCAGAATACACTGCATCTTATGACCTTGAAGAAGACTTGGAACACACCAGTCAGACGCCACAGCTGGAGATGTAGCAGCTGGCCCAGGAGGGTTGCCAGAAATACTGGGACACTGCCATGCATTCAGAATAGGGGGAAAAAAGCAAAGGGGTTTATGGGAATGTGACTGGCGGGGAAGATAATTTAGAGAGCCAAACCAGGAATCAGATAAGTGAATAAGTGGGAAGTTATTTATTCCATTCAGACCAAGTACCTGAAATCTCCAAGGTTAGTTTATACCAGTGTGTTACCTAAGATTTCAGGTTAATTTTATTCCCCTTCCTTTCCCAAACTGGAAAGTTTCACATGTGTTGTTCTGCTATGAGGCTGCACTCTCCATCATTAACATTATGTAGTTATGCCATAAGGTATGCCTAAATATACTCCCCCCAAGATCCAAATTGTGCCAGATCCTTTCAGGGTCTAAGCAGTTCCCAGGTTGTAAATTTAGACCTTTCTTGGGGTTGCCTTTGTAAGTTCAGGATACTGGGGCACTATTCAATTCACTAAAACAATTTATTCATTGTCATATTTATTGAGCACTTACTGTGTGCAAAGCAGTGTACTAAGTGCTTGGGAGAGTACAATAAGAATGCCCTAAAAGCATGCTGGAGTCCAGCTTGAGTTGCAGCAATCCAGTTTGGCATTTAGTAAATGGTTGTATGGCCCCTGCTAGAAAAAAAAAGAAAGCTTTCAGAGGAGAGGACACTGCCCAGTGTCCATGTCCAGCACAAGTCCACTTTCTGCAGTTTCTGACTTAGATCTCTCTGGGCCTAGATTTGTCGACCATTTAGCAACTTTAGAGAAGCAGCATGGCTCAGTGGAAAGAGCTCGGGCTTTGGAGTCAGAAGTCACAGGTTCAAATCCCAGCTCTGCCAATTGTCAGCTCTGTGACTTTGGGCAAGTCACTTTTAATTTCTCTGTGCCTCATTTACCTCATCTGTAAAATGGGGATTAAGACTGTGAGCCCCCCGTGGGACAACCAGATCACCTGGTAACCTCCCCAGCACTTAGAACAGTGCTTTGCACATAGTAAGCGCTTAACAAATGCCATCATTATTATTATTATTATTTGGCTAAGTGAGCTTCTTCCAGAATCCCTCTAACTTTATCCTTATGGCTGAGGGCTGCAGCCACGGGGGGTGAGGGAATGTGGGCTGCTAGAGCAGTGGAACAAGATATTCTGTCATAGATTGGAAGTTTCTTGGTGGTGATGGTGTCTTTAACTTGGATTGTACTCTCCTAAGCACTCTGTATAGTGCTCTGCACACTGTAAGTGTTAAAAGCTCTATGGATTTATTGATCTTCAAGATAAAACTGGGGACCACTGTATTTCTAAGCATTTTCCCAGGTCGATGCCAGATAATTCTTGAGGCAAGTAGACTGTATACAATTCTTTCTCTTCACTCTTCACTCCTCACCTTTAAGGCACTCCATCAATTATTTGCCTATTACTCATTCTCCCACTACACCCCAACTCACACTCCTCATTCTTCCCAAGCTCACCTACCTACTGTGCCTCATTCTCATCTCTCCCTGCTGTGTTGCCTCACTAACACCCATCTTCTTGCCCGGAAGTCCCTTCCCCTTCAAACCACCACACCATAACTATTCCTATTTTCCAAGGCTTCCTGTGATCATATTTTCTTTAGAAGGTCTACTGCAATTATATTTTCTTCTCCCTTGCTGCAATTTCAGAACCAACTAATCACTTATGCCCTCACTCCCCCTTCCATCATACCTCTGGGATACTGACTCCTTTACATATCCATTTTTCCTTCTTTTATGTGTAAATTAGCCTGTAAACTCCTTAAAGGCAGGGATTGTGTCTCCTAACCCTACTATATTCTCCTGTTTACTCAAGTCCTCAGTACAGAGTAGGCACTCAACAAATAGGATGGACTGATCAATTGACATAGAATCTCATGTTTTCCAGCTACCTCAGACCCGTGTATTCTACAGCTTCTCCAAGCTCAGACCCCCAGGAGAGCATCTTTCTGAATTTAGCTTCTAAGACACGGGAGAGGGTTCCCTCTCTCCAGCCCTAGCAAAGATATCCCTCCACACATATGTAATGTTAGCCCTTGGTGCTGAATGGATCAGCACCAGAGAGATTGAGGGAAATTGATTTAAGAACCCAAAATTCACTGGTGAGTTGCATACAAGGGGCATATGTAAAGTGGCCCAAATTACCAACCGTGAAAATATGGTCTTCATGAGCTCTATTGTGAGAGTTTGGTTATATAGCTAAGAGCCAAAATAAATCATCTAGCAGGACTTCCAACTCCTATCCTCTTCCATCCTGATTTATGACATGTTACTCATAAATCACTTAACCTATCAGCTCTTTAATTGTTGTTCAGACCACTATTCATTGACCTTCTTCAAAGAATGGATGTGAGAAGTAATGTCAGGGGAAAGCGCAAGAGCACAAAGCATTAACAGATTTCTCAATTTGAAAGCTGTTCTCTAGCCACCAATAAACAAATAACATTGCACACTAGAAACTGGCAGAATGTTGGGAGCACCAGAGATCAGTGTTACTTCACCTTTGGTCTTTGGATAAATACACAAAATTTCTGGGAAAATTTTTCCTTACAACCACCACAGGGCTTACCAGAGTTCTGCAGTAATTGGTCAAGTTTAATATTTTCCAGCTGATGGAAAAATAATTAGCAGTTCACTATGGTTCTTCTACTTAGCAGATGGAAAGAATGCACGATAAATGAGTGAATAGTGAGGTACTATTAAATATAGTTACCTTGCCAGGTATTGAAGGTGGAAATATTGCAATTTCTTAAGTGACCAAAATTTATCTAAACATTTTTTTTTCAGTGCAAGTCGTTTTATTCCCCCATCTTCCACAGCCTGTCTTTTTGATATTCTCCTCTTTCCTTTTTAAACAATCATGTTTCTCAAAAGTTAGCCATGCAAAGAAGCTTAGAGCTCAGAGCAAGGGACCAACATTAAATGAGGTGAAGATGACATCATTCTTTTTTTTAAGCAGAAGCTGAGTAGCAGCATATAACCTAGGAGAAAGAGCCTGGGATTGAGAGTCAGGAGACCTGAGTTCTAACCCTGCCTCTGCCACTTGCCTGCTGTGTGACCTTGGGAAGACACTTAACTTCTCTGGTCCCAGGTTTTCTCCTCTGTAAAATGAAGATTAAATACCTGTTCTCCTCTACACAGACTGTGAAACCCAAGCACGACAGAGACTGTGTCCAACCTGATTATCCTGTATATCTATCTCAGAGTTTAGCACGTAGTAAATGCTAAACAAATACCACAACTATTATTATTATTATTATTTTAACTATTCATTTGTTTCTCCTGTTTACCTGGAAACCAGGTATAGAAATAAGCGGAGATCCAATTAAATAGACCGAATCTCACAAATCTTAGCTATACTCATTCCTTCGAAAGAGCATGGCCCTGGGAGTCAGGAGACCTGAGTTCTAAACCCGGCTTTGCAAATCGCTTGCTATATAATATTGGAGAAGTCTCTTAACTTCTCTGTGCCTCAGTTTCCTCATATGTATAATGGGGATTCAGTCCCTGTTCTACCTCCTATTTAGACTATGAGCCCCATATGGATCAAGGACTATGTCTGGCCTGATTATCTTGTACCCCAGTACAGTAAGACCATAGTAAGCACTTAACAAATACCACAATTATTACTATTATTATTATTCCTACCAACACATCGTCCTGATATCTACTCTTAAAAAAGTATTGTATTGTCACCAGAAGCAATACCCTAACCTAGCCAAGCAAGCGCTCAATAAATATGATTGAATGAAAGAATGAATGAGGCTGAACAGACTTCGCTCTCCTTGAGGAGTGAATTTGGTGAGATATGATAATATTGCTTATATAATCAGCGTGGCTCAGTGGAAAGAGCACGGGCTTGGGAGTCAGAGGTCATGGGTTCTAATCCCAGCTCCGCCACTTATCAGCTGTGTGACTTTGGGCAAGTCACTTAACTTCTCTGGACCTCGGTTACCTCATCTGTAAAATGGGGATTAAGACTGTGAGCCCCATGTGGGACAACCTGATTACCCCCAGTGCTTAGAACAGTGCTTGGCACATAGTAAGCACTTAGCAAATACCAAAATTATTATTATTATTATTATTGTATTTGTTAAGCACTTACTTTGTGCTGTACTTAGCACCAGGTTAGCCACAAGGCAATCAAGTCAGACACAGTTGCTGTTCTGTTTTACAGGTGAGGAAACTGAGGTACAGAGAAGTTTAGTGACTTGCCCACAGTCACAGCAAGCAAGTGGCAGCATCAGATTTAGAACCCAGGTCCTCCGACTCCTAGATCCATGCCCTTTCCACTAGGCTCCCCCTCACTGATATTTAAAATTTAAAATCCCTGCTGGTTTGGGTCATTTATAGTAAAAAAAAAAAAAAAAAAAAAAAAAAAAAAAAAAACCAACAAATCATCTATAGTGTTAAGGAGGCAGGAAGGATATTCTGTTTGTTTATTTTATTTTTCAGAACTAGGCGCTATAGTCATTATCAAATTTCCAGGGCTAACCCAGGGCCATGTCAAGAGTCACAAGTCATTTCCATCTTTTAAAATTCTCCGACAAACTTCTTCCTTCATTGCATCCTTCCATTCTGGAACCTTTGCTTTAAAGATCACCTTTCCCTCCGCTCTTGGGTCAGTTTCTGGAATCCTCAAGGATGTACTGGTAGGCAATGTTTTCATTTTCAAATGTAAATCTGTGTGGTAGGGAAAAGAATAACATGTTTTTCACAAAATGGCCACAGGGCTCACTTCCTAACCACTGATCTTTGGCCTTAACTGGGTTCAGGGGCCTTGTCGACCAAACTCTTCCCATTTCTTTTGAAAGCACAATGTTTATTGTTCTGGGTCAACAAGATGATGGGTGGCAATCCTTCGGACCTCTGGTCAGCCTCAATGTTCTGCCCTCCACCAGTGACCTAACCTGACCAGTTGGCTAATGGTGACTTCTGTCATGGAGCCCTGAGACACAGCAGATCTCTGTGAGGTTTAGTCTTTTCCTGCTTCCTATGGATCTTTCTTTTACAAATAAGCATCTGTCTCTTTTGCAGTCATTTTTCATTGTTAGGGGATCCCTTGGTTTTTTTTAAGCCCAGATAAACTGACCAAAGAAAGGCAGATTCATAATTTTCTGAATATTTTTCAGTTGGCCTCTCGGACCTCCCAACTCTTGTCTGGAAAGTAAAAAAAAAAAAATTTACAGATTTTACTTTATCTTTTTGACTGCATAACTTCATCTTTTATTTCTAGTTGGTTTGATGTTTGTTTTGTTGTTTCCACAGCTTGTTAGATATCAAACTGCTGTGACTGCCTGATTTTAACTCCTCTAGTGGACATTTCCAAAATTAATCAGAATTGGATCAGAGTTACGGGAGAAAAAAATGAATGGCGAGGCACAGAAAAGATGCCAAACTCTTTGGTTAGATAGGGGGTCTGACTGTAGACAAAGCATCAAAAAAACCCAACAATTTTTAACAACAGGACAGTAATAGATTCTTTCCCATAAATGTCAAGTTGCATCATCCTAGTACTAATAGAGGCAACAAGACATTATATAAATAATTGTGGTATTTGTTAAGCGCTTACTATGTGCCAAGTACTGTACTGAGCACGGGGTAGAGACAATAGTCAAAGTCCTTTTCCCACATGGGGTTCACAGTCTAAGTAGAAGGGAGAGCAATATATTGAATCCCCATTTTACAGGTGAGGAAGCTGAGGCACAGAAAAATTAAGTGATTGGCCTAAGATCATAAGGCAGGCAGGTGATGAGCTGGGATTAGAACCCAGCTCCTCTGACTCCCAAGCCCAGGCTCTTTCCACCAGGCCACACTGCTTCTCCACATTTTATTAGAAGATGTTTCTTATAGAAATTCAACTATAGCCAACTTAGTTGGCAGCGATGGCTCTTCGTGGGGCTGCAAAGCATGAAGTCTGGATGAAAACAGTGACTTGTGTTTCAGTTATCAATTCCTGGAGTTAATCAATTCCCAGAGTTAATCAGGAGCAGAGTTAATTCTACAGGTCTCGCCTGCATACCAGTATCCTGGTTCTGGTGCAGGCCCCAGATCCTCACTCTGACTCTCAGTCTGGCCTCCCAATCAGGGGTATTTATTGAGCACTTACTGTGTGCAGAACATTGTACTAAGAGCTTGGGAGGGTACAGAGTTGATAGACACATTCCCTTCCCACACATGCCCCATCGCCCACTTTCTCCCTATTGTAAAAGGAAACCCTGCCCATCCTGTCACCCCCCCAACTTCCACTTCTGTCGCGTAAGTACCTCTGGCACTGGGGACAGGTACACTCTCCCACTGAGGCGGTAGAACCAGCTCCGATGAGGTGACGCACGCCTCAGTGCTGATTTCCAACTGAGGGTTTCAGTCTGAGAACAGCAAAGACAGGCCAGAGAGGCCTCAGAATTAGAGGAAGCATACTCTTGGCTGCAAGGAGATTCCAGGGTAGAATGGCAGTGAGTTTACAGGAGGCCCATCCTGTGCAGTTCTCGTTTCTTTTTCTGACATTAATCCAGCTGCCGTCACGATCCAGCTGGCGAGAATCCGAAAGTGGTCTAATTTACTACATGCTCCAACACTTTCTGGGAGAATGACTGCTCCTGTTCCTGCCGCTCCTGCTCTTACTGCTAGTCCAGGAGCTGGAGATGTTTCTGACTGCCTCAGGTTTGGGAATGTTTATTAGCAGATTTTCTTTTCTCCCCCAGTCTCCTGAGGCTGTGACTTCTTTCTTGTATGGCAGCAGCAGCGAGAGGAGCTTGTTTGGTTGATGTGTTGCATGGGGCCATGTGCCTTGGAGGCGGTGGGAGAGATGCAGGCAGAGGGTCCCGCCCATGGATTGAAAGTTCCTGTTTTTATCCAACCACCTGAAAATTTAAGTTCAGTGAGGTGTTCTGCTAGGTTTCTCAAAACAAAGGCTTATTCTATGAATTCCGTGCTGGTTCCTACTTTCCTGATAGCTGCCCTGTCTACCTTTAAAACATAAGGGGGAGGGAAAAGGGGATAACCACAGTGGTAAGATTTCAACAAGCTTATTAACCTCTCCAAAGAGCTTGTGATTTGCTTGTAGAGCTTAACTTCTTTTTTTGGCCAATTATTTTAATGATGCTACAGAAGTTCCTTGCTCTTGTGCTGTTGCTGTGTTGCTGACACAGTCTGAGCAGATCACATGGGTAACATTCCAACAGGGCCTGGGTCACCCAGTAAAAAAATCAGCTTGGGAAAACCACTCCTCCTGGTTCATACATCCCCTTGTTTTTTTCTGTGACTCTTTTTTAAGAGCTTTGAAGAAGAAATCTCAGATGTGAGTTTTACTTCAGCTTTTATTGGTGTTTTTTCATCCAAAAAAAGTTTATGTTCATTCAGAATGGCAATTACTTGACTCTAATTTGAACCATTTTGGGTCGTTTAGATTCAGGCTCATTGCTTGATCTCAATAATAAATGAACTTAAAAAATATTTTTGTTGCTTAAGGAACTGTAGTCATATAAGCCAGTTCATCAATCATGATTTTCCTCACAGACCTAATGTATTCCTCATTTCATCTGAGCAGAAGAATTAAGCTAGAACATTGCTTAAAAGCCAACTACTGTACTCTGTACTTTGAACCCCGAGACAAAAGCAAACATTGACTCCTACTGGGTTTGAGATCAAGTTAAATTGATTGAGGAGGCTAACTCATGGACTGACAGAAAAAAAAGGAATCAAAATCTACATTTCCTTTTTTTCATTTCCACACACACACCTTCTCATTCAGCACATGTTTAATTTTCCTCAACCCATCCTATTCTTACTTCCCTGTGACAATAAACATCAAGGAGATTATATTTAAATGGAAAAAAAAAAATCTTACCTACAGCCTGATTTCTTTTATGTCTGGTCTAATCTCTGGGCCCTGGGGTCTCTGCTAATCTCATACCATTAAGAATCCCATTGGATTCTGGGACTTGGTAACCTGAATTTGAACTCAACTGCTTGATCGAACCCAGTCTGCCAAAAGAATCGTCTTGTTTTACATTTCACTGTATGGGGGGTATGGTTAAAATGATCAGATTTTCTGGAACTCAAAGACTGGATTTCCAAGGGGGGAAATGGCTCGGTAATTCAGAGTGAGGAGAAATAGAAAGCAGGGACAGAGGGACACAAAGCTACATAGAGACAAAGACAGATCCAGAGAGTCACAGAGGAGCAAAGATGAAGTGATTACAAGAGAGAGACTTTTAAAAGCAAATGAAGAGACAAAAAGAGAACAAGAAACAAAGAGAAACAGCGAGAGGGACATACACACACAGGCAGGGCAGACAGAAACACATTCACATATGCACCTACTGACAAAATCAGTCCCTCACAGAAACAAGGCAACCTCAGCCTGGATTGGAACAGCAGAAGCACGTAAGAAGTCAGAGGCAGTTGATTCAGTGGCTGCCACCATGTCTACCATTTCTACTAACTCCCAGCCCCCACCATTCTCAATAAGCCCCACGACTGGCAGCCACAGCAGGAAGTCGGACAACCTAGCTGCTATTTTGGTTGCTTCTCTTCTTTATTGTTACTATCCCTGCAGGCCCACTCCACACAAAAGTCCTCACCTCACCACCACCTTCTCACCAGCCAGTGAAGTTTTTTGTGATTTCTGCCTCTTGCAGAGTGTCTGATCAATCAGTCAATCAATCAATCAGTCATATTTATTGGGCACTTAATGTATACAGAGAGCATTGTGTGGAAACAACACAGGCTAGGGAGTCAGAGGACCTGGGTTCTAATCCCTGCTCCACCACTTGCCTGCTGTGTGACCCTGGGCTACTCACGCACTTCTCCGTGCCTCAGTTACCTATAGAGTAAAATGGGGATTAAGACTGTGAGCCATATGTTTGACAGGGAGTGTGTCCAACCTGATTCTGTTTTATCTAACCCTGGGCTTAGTACAGTGTCTGGCACATAGTAAGTACTTAAGAAATACTATTAAAAAATCACTTGGGAGAGTACAGTGCAATAGAATTGGTAGACACTTGGTCATTTTGGTCAACCTCTAGCCACACATAGTAGGAAAGGCCATTTCATTCCAATTAGGCCGAAGCAGTGCCCACAAGCTGAGGTTCAATGAGAGGTATATAAAGTTGAGCTCAACATTTTCGTTACCAACAGAGATACCACAAACAAACCACAGTAAGATTAATCACACATGAGCCTACCTAACTCTTCCCTTCCTACTCTTCCCTGGGATTATTCTGTTCCCCCGGGGGCAGAATCTTTCTGCCTCTCCTCTCACCAGCTGTTCCTCAGTTCAATCGGACAATCACAAGGCAGAGATCCTGAAGTCACCCTGCTGACTTGCAGGCATGTCTTGACTACTTCCCAGTCCCCTACACTATTGACAGTTTCTCGTTTTACTGGAAGCATCCAGTTCATCAGGCATTACCCAGAGAGTTGAAACCCTGCTGACCCTCCCAACCCCTCTCAACCCTGCATATCCTAAAAGCCTGCTCACCCCTTGGACATTAGCTATGAGCAGTGCCAAGACCTGACAAATACTTTTGAGGATACTTTCACCATATTGCTTTTGGAGGAAATGGTCCACCTTTTCCCCTCAACAGCTTTAACACTTCAACTCCTTGAAATTAATGCCCTCATACCAATGATTTCTTCTCAACTCCCTTAAAGATGCTTGACATGTCAAATGCTGCCTATTTAATCCTGTCTGTTGAAGTGCTTTAAGTCCACCCCCCAAAAAAATGTTTTTTTGAATAACCACAGCTTGGTAAACAAGTGTGAAAGGTCAGTGGTAAATCAGTCCATTCCCACTTTTTTTTTCCAATGTACTCTCCAAAGCAGTTAGTATAGTGCACACAGTAAGTGCTCGATAAATACCATCAATTGATGGATAATGACTTGATTAGCTGGAAGGCACAGGGTGTCTATGTTGATCATTTCTTTGTGAGAATTTTATTTCTTTGATATTTTAGGCCAAAGATCTGAGAGTTTTCACAGATCTCCACGTGAATACAAGTGTACTGATACCACATAGTAGTTGCATTTATTGAGAGCCTTACTGTTTCTATTTATTGAGTTGACTGCATTGTACTAAGCATTTGAGAAAGTACAACACATAGGGTTCCTTTTGAAAAAGCAGGCATGATCTGGAATGGAGAAAGAATGTGGAGGGAACACAAAGATATTGGAAAAATACCTGGGGGCAAGTAGTGACCAAGTCTTCCTGATTTCTATTGAAATTGCTTAAAGGAAACCAGACTTCTTACCTTTATCTTTATTGTGGCTTTGATTTGTAGCAGAGAATAGAGTCAGTTCATTTGTAGTCAAGAATAACAACAGAGAATAACTTGATAGCCATTTACCCATTTAGCCATCACCTTATATTGGAAAATAAAGAATCAGTGAAATAGTCCCAAAATCAGTACATGTAACCACAGATTCCCATTCCTCCCACTGTTTATTAATTAGATTTTGATGTAGCTAATGATCCTCCACTAGTGAGACAGATTCCAGTGATCCTTTAAATTCTTTGAATCAACAAGAGTAAAAGTGAATTTCCATTCTCAAGTCTTTAGTTTGTAGGACAATTTACCTCCTGCAGGAAAGAGTACCAGACTGGGAATGAAGAGGCCTAGGTTCTTGGTTCTGCCACTTGTCTGCTGTGTGACCTCGAGTAAGTCACTTAACTTTCCTGTACCTCAATTTCCTCATCTGAAAAATGGGGATTAAATACCTGTTCTCACCGCCCACATACACACCTCTTAGACTGTGAGACCCATCTGGAAATGGACTGTGTCCAACCAGATTATTTTATCTCTACCCCGGTGCTTTGTGCAGTGCTTGGCACATAGCACTTAAATATCATTATTATTCTTTTTGTTATTCATCTCTTTTCTTAAGAAATGTTTATTATTAGCATATACTTACGAGGCTATAAAATAGTTTGATCTGTCCTATGATTCAAACCTACAAAGCTTATAGAATTATGAAATATATATATACCTGATTTCACATCATATATAATAATATATCAAAATTTTTCAAAGTATTGAAAGGAAGAAGAAGAAGAATGTTGTTGAGCGCTTACTATGTGCCAAACACTATTCCAAGTGCTGGGTTAGATACAAGTTAATCAGGTCGGACACAATCCCTGTCCCACATGGGGCTCACACTCTTATCCTCATTTTACAGATGAGGTAAATGAGGCACAGAGAAGTTAAGTGACTTTCCCAAGGTCACAGAGCAGATGTGGCAGAGCCAGGATTAGAACCCAGGTCCTTCCAACTACCAGGCCTATGCTCTATCCACTAAGCCACTCTTTACTAGTTGTCAATCATAGACCTGATAAACCTACTGTGCATATCAAAAATCAAATTGGTTCTTAGTACTAGTTTCAAAGGCTGTTGCATTTTCTATAAAATATTCTCATCATCTTGAACTCCTGTTTCCTGCTTGAATGTGCAGCATAAATTCTGTTGCAAGAAAATTCCTCAGCCAGACTTAGATGATTTACTCCGTGATTTGCGTGTCAATCAACATTTTCCTCTCTAAAGTACCTCCCTTAAGTATGTCAGCTGAAACATTCCGAAGTGCATTACTAGGAATAAAGCCATTCATCTTCTATTCAACCTCTGCTATTGAGTTGGTGCTACACTATTAACACTTTCTCATTTCACTTGAAATATCCACATCAGCAGACCTTGCCCCCAAAATTGTAACCACCGCCATGATTGTAGCTTGCTACTCAGTGGTCCTGCCTTGTTTTGTGCTGTCAAGTTGCCTCTGACCCATAGCGACTCCATGGATTCATCTCTCCCAGAATGCCCCACCTAATAATAATAATAATAATGGCATTAAGCACTTACTATGTGCAAAGCACTGTTCTAAGCACTTGGGAGGTTACAGGGTGATCAGGTTGTCCCACAGGGTGCTCACAGTCTTCATCCCCATTTTACAAATAAGGGAACTGAGGCCCAGAGAAGTGAAGTGACTTGCCCAAAGTCACACAGCTGACAAGTGGCGGAGCAGGGATTTGAACCCATGACCTCTGACTCTAAAGCCCGTGCCCTTTCCACTGAGCCACGCTGCTTCTCTAACCCTCCATCTACAATTGTTCTAGTAGTATATCCTTAGAGTTTTCTTGGTAAAAATACAGAAGTGGTTTACCATTGCCTCCTAACACACAGAAAACTTGAGTCTCCACACTCGACTCTCTCCCGTGCCGCTTCCTCCCAGCATAGGTGAGTTTTGACTTGTAGTAGATTGTCTTCCACTTACTAGCCACTGGCCAAGCTAGGAATGGAATGGGTATGCCTCTGCTTGACTCTCCCTCCCCTAGCCAAGAAAGGTAGAGTACTGGAAATTCTCCAGGTGCAATCCTGAGAATGGATCATCAATCGTATTTATTGAGCGCTTACTATGTACAGAGCACTGTACTAAGCACTTGGGAAGTACAAATTGGCAACTTATAGAGACAGTCCCTACCCAACAGTGGGCTCACAGTCTAAAAGGGGGAGACAGAGAACAAAACCAAACATACTAACAAAATAAAATAAATAGGATATGTACAGGTAAAATAAATAAATAAATAGGGTAATAAATATGTACAAACATATATACATATATACAGGTGCTGTGGGGAAGGGAAGGAGGTAAGATGGGGGGGATGGAGAGGGGGACGAGGGGGAGAGGAAGGAAGGGGAGGGGGAGAGGAAGGAAGGGGATCCCACATGGGAATGAAGTGTCCCACATGGGGATCACAGTCTAAGTAGGAGGGAGAACAGGTACTGAATCCCCATTTTACAGTTGAGAAAACAAAGGCCCAAAGAAGTTAAGTGACTTGACCAAGGTCAGCACAGTAGGCAAGTATGGAGCACTGGTCCTCTGAGTCCCAGGCCTGTGCTCTTTCCACTAGGCCACGCTTCTTTCCCAGGTTAATCGATCTGAGCACAAGTTCCACTGCACAAGTATGTGCTCCACAAATAGAAATGAAATGGATGGTCAGGCCTACCAGTTCTGAAAGTTCACGTAATCCTAATAAATGCTGCTGCCATTATTACTGTTTCTACCAACTGTTACTGTTACTGTTACTAATTACTATTACTAATACTGTTACTAATACTGTTACTTTTATGACACCATAAAATGAGGCTGGGGTCAATGTTCTGAACTAAAATGGTCATGCAGAAGGACTGATTGAACTAGAAATAAATTTCAGGGAGAGTACTCTTTTACACTCTGGATGATCAAGCAGAGTGTAGTGGATAGAGCATGGGCCTAGTCGGAAGGTCATGGGTTCTAACTCCGGTTCCGCACTTGTCTGCTGTGTGACCTTGGACAAGTCACTTCACTTCTCTGAGCCTCAGTTACCTTATCTGAAAAATGGGGATTGAGACTGTGAGCCCCACATGGGACAGGGACTGTGTCCAACCCGATGTGCTCGTATCTACCCCAGCACTTAGTAGTGTCTGGCACATAGTAAGCGCTTAACAAATGCCGTAATTACTGAGCACGTACTAAGTGCTTGAGAAAGTACAATACGGTGTTTTGTTTCCATGTTTGAAAACATCAGGGAAGCATCCATTTCCCATTCCTTTCTCTTTGGGAATACAAATTTATTTTACTTTGAGTAATACTGTAAGAAGTTGTTTTAAATAATAAGCCTTGAATTTGCTTCTCAGAGTGATAAGGTGTGTGGAATGGTGCTTTTCTGAAGCTGCTCTTTTGTTTTAGGACAGAATTTCCCAAGGTCATTTTGGGAGGCCATTTACCTGTTTCCTCTGATAATGCTGTGGTGAGACTAAGCTTACTGTGGACAGGGATCGTGCTACCAGCTCTATGATATTATACTCTCCAGAGTGACAAGTACAGTGCTCAGAACACAGTAAGCACTCAATAAATGCGATTGATTGACTGACAGAATTACCTCAGTCCCATCCAGCTGAGTTTTTGAGCCTAGAATCTCACATTTGTACAAAAATCTGGGGTAAGATTGATATTCTGCTGAGGGCCTGGGTGGGTTTTGCAGTATATCACCTTGACTTTCAATTTTTGCTTGAGATTTTGATATATCCAGGGCTGAGGCTGAAGAAACACTCTTTACCTCTTAAAGCTTTACAAGGACAGAGAGGCATCCACTAGATATATTTTTGGTTCCGGGGAAAAGGGGCCATGTTCTTTGCATATTTTTCCTACAGCCCAAAATAAGGCTGTCTTTGCTAGTTTAACCTAATTTAACCTCTATTTCTTTCAAAGTCCTCCAGCACCTATATAATTTAGAGACTCAGCAAACATGGCTATGTAGATTTAATATTCACGTTTATTCCTTTTTTTCTGGTGCCTTTAATTGTCTCTTTTGAACAGGGTTTTCATTGAAGAACACCTAGTCTCACGTCCCTTTGTAGAGGCTATAAGATATTACGCTACTCTTAGTTTCATAGCCCAGTGTTTCCATCTGCTACAAAAAGGAACATTTTTATAGCTTGGGGAGAGACTTTTAAAAACCTGTTTCCATACATACAGCACATGCCACTGTTTGCCGACTGGTCTTGACTGACAGCAAATTGCCTGACCTCTAACCTAACCCTCTATAAACCTGCCTGATTCTAATGAGTTATTTATCCTTTCCTTCTATAACCCTATTGTTTGTGTAAAAATAGAAGCATTAAAAATGTCTTTGTCACTAACAGAGTTCATTAAAGAGATCAGTAGTACCTTAATATGGGTTATTGGCCTCAAAGATTATTTACATATCCTCACACCACTAGCACATTTCCAGGGCTAATTTGGTGTTAGAACAGAAAGGGGAACTTTGGTGGAATAATTTACACCTCAGATTCCAAAGAGATGGTATTTTGGAGCCGCTATATCATTTGAAAGAGTCTCCTTAGCAGCCACTTTACAGCTATGTGTCAGGTTTGACCCAATAATAGAGAAGCAGTGAAACCTAATGGGTAGAACACAGGCCTGGGCATCAGAGGACCTGGGATCTCATCTAGGCTCCTCCACTTGTCTGCTGTGTGACGTTGGACAAGTCGCTTCACTTCCCTGTACCTCAGTTACCTCAATTGTAAAATAGGGATTAAGACTGTGAGGCCCATGTGGCTATGGACTGTGTCCAAACTGATTAGCTTGTATCTACCCCAGCGCTTAGTACAGTGCCTAGCACATGACAAATACCACTTTAAAAAGTGAAAAGTATTGGGTTAGAGGGAATGATATTTAATGTACACTGACCATTTGTACCCAGTAATGTTTGGTTTTGTCAGTAGTTGAGCCCAAGCATAAACTATTTACATTTTGCCCCATCAGTGCTGGGGAAGAACATGGATTTTTGAACATGTATGAGAGTCCGGGGCAAACCAAATGCCCCTCAAGTGTAAGCAGAGGCAGGACGAGGAGGGAAAACGGACGGAGTAACATGGGGTTTTCAGTAGCAGAAGTGTGGAAAATTTTAAGCGTAAATAGTAAAAGAAAACAAATAGCTTGCAGAACCACAGAATGGCAGGTTTGTCAGGGACCTAAGAGATCCCCTGCTCTATTTCCCTGCCCACAGACAGGACTGAACCCTAAACCAACCCAAAATGATTAGTATCCATTATGACCCCCAAAAGGCTTGAAATATCACCAGATCAACTTAACTTCCTCATTAAATTTCCTTCCTCGCCATTGAGACTGTATTTGGAAATTACAAATGGCCCATTTTTTTGCCTTGTGTCATTTCACTAGTGCGGCGTTGAAATCTCTAGCTAATGGCAGCTTCATTTCATTAAATTCTAATTTGTCCTTGGAGTAAGGTCATCTGGGACATGAAGATAAAAGGCTATTTCCTTAACTGACAGTTCTTTAGGCAGTTCCTGAAAGTTTCATCACTCATTTTAAAGGATTTTACTACTCTTATTTAATCTGATGCATTATTGACAAGAAGTGCATTGTTTAAACGTGGCCTGAACTAAACCAAATGCAGTTGCCTTATTTGATAGTAGAACCATATGTGTCTGCTGCTGTGTCTGGCTGTAAACGCTAGTGCTCATGGAAATGCCCGCCATATTTTTCTTTCGCTGGTGATCCTGGTAGCTGAATAGAGTGGCAAGTTTACAACTTCACTTTTAATAGTTCACTGTGGTTTAGTGGAAAGAACACACAAATGGGAACCAGAAAAAGTGGGCTCTGGCATGACGTCTCCCACTAATCAGCTTGATGACCCTGGCCAAATCATTAAACTTATCTAGGCCTCAGTTTCTTCAATTTTTGACTACTGCATCAGTTTCCCCGCTAACCTCCCTGCCTCCTGTCTCTCCCATCATCATCATCACCATCATCATCATCAATTATCAAGAATATTTATTGAGTGCTTACTACGTGCAGAGCACTGCACTAAGTACTTGGGAGAACACAATACAACAGAGATGGCAGACATGTCCATCACTCTGCTTTCTGGAGCATTTTTCTAAAAAAAATTGTTCAGCTCCAGTGGTTGTCCAGCCACCTCTGCATCAGACAGAAACTTCTTACCGTGGGCTTTCTCAAAATACTCAATCAGTTCAACGCCTACTGTCTTATCTCCCTGATTTCCTGCTACAACCCAATACCAACCTACTCACTACACCTCAATCTTGCCTATCTCCCCGCTGACTCCTTTCCCAAGTCCTCTGTCTTACCTGGAACTCTTTCCTCCTTCATATATGACAGACCACCATTCTCCCCCTCTTCAGAGCCTTATTAAAATCACATCTCCTCCAAGAAGCCTTCCCTGACTAAGCCCTCATTCCCCTTATTCCCTCTCCCTTCTTCATCCTCCTTGCTCTTGGATCTGTACTTGATAGTCACCTCACACTCAGCCCCACAGCACTTATGTATGTATCCATAATCTATTTTAATGCCTGTCTCCTCCTCTACCTTGTAAGCTCCTGGTGGGGAAGAAATGTGTCTACCAATTCTGATGTATTCTCTCAAATGCTCAATACAGTGCTCTGCACACAGTGAGAGCAATCATATACCATTGATTGATTGGATTATCGATTCAACTGTAAAACAGGGATAAGATCCCTACTCTCCCTAGCTCTTAGATTTTGATTCTACTGAAGTACAGGGACTGTGTGGAGTCTGAAGAACTTAGCCCAGTTCTTTAGCTTTTACTAATTGTTTAATGCTGGAAAATATCATAATAATAAATCTTCAAATTTTCAGAGTCTGTCAAGATGACCTCGGCCATTGCATTTTCTCTTTAAATATTTTCCCTTTCTCCTCAGCAATGAGCTCCCATCTCAAAGCCATTAAGTGTCCATAATGTGATTCCCTTCTGCCATGATGTCATAACTATGAAAATTATTGAAAGTATTTAGCTAGATGAAAGACATTGCTACATAACCACGGTGACTAAAGCTGAAGCTGAAATTTTAGGCCAAAATAGTTCACCCTGTGGGATCCAGATGGTCAATAGAGCCGTTAGCAATCTAGAACCACTGTGGCAACAACCCAGGTGGAAATTTCTACCTTGTTTCAGGTTCAGCCCCACCAATCAATTAATGATATTTATTGAGCACTTACTGTGCACACAACACTGTACAAAATGCGTGGTAAATATGGTCTAAGGTTCCTCAAATGAACAAGTAGAATTGGGTGGCCATCGTAGCATTGAAAAGTGCTAACCAGAGCTCCAGCGAGTATCTATCCCACCTTTGCTTTTAGGTAAATTAGCACCTTCCACAATACCCTGGGCATAGATTTCAGGTTTGTTTAAGACCTCTGGAGAAGGAAAATGCTCAGCCTGCCCTGGAAACGCAGTGTCTCCTGCCCCACAGAGTCAGGAAGTTTTTCCTTAGCAACATGGCCAAATAAAAACCTGAAAACTGCCTGATTTATTTGGAACTTAAAATGAATTGCACTGACCAATCACATGTGCCTGGTTCACACCAAAGAGTCACAACATTGGAATGATTATTTTACGTATTTCCCTCGAGTTTTAAGAGATTTTTCAAAACAGACGAATAATGAGCCGAAAACATGACGTTATTGACCTGAAAATAAAACAGCAAGTACTTATTAAGGAGTTTTGGTCAATATGGGTTAGAGGACAGGAATTCCTGGTGATGCAATGCCCTTCATCCAGAAATTAAAGGACAGAAAATCTTTTCATATGCTCTAAATCTGCAGCTCTAATAAGGCTTTTTCCACTCAATCTGCTTTAAAAAGGACGTCAGCCTGCCTTGATTTTAGTTAATTGCAACATACTCTCCACTTTCTTTGCCGAAATATGCAGGTCCTAAGGTATTTGTGTTTCTTTATGGTAGTGCATTTTCTGCGTCAGTGCGTCTGCAATGACGAAGCATAAGCAAATAAAAGATATAACGGGCAAAAAGTTCTGCCTCGCTGTTGGCCTTCCCGGATTGAAGTTTTCTGCTCCTCCACTAGTGAGTGGTAGTTTAAACAAAGTAGAGGACCAGTAAGTATGTATTATTATTTTGATCTTATTATCTTGTGTATGTGGCTATTATAGATGCTATGTAATGAAATGTGGCCAGGCTTTATCATTATCCCAATAGCTTAGAATTTAAAAGGAGAAATCCATGGGAAGGAGGGTGGGAGGCTAATACTTCACAAATATGCAATTAAGTTGTTGTGTTAGGCTGGGATCCACTATTAGACTGGCAATTTCCAGTTGTGTTCAGAGTTCACTGCAGCACTGCATATTTTGGGTTAGATGGCCACACCAAATGGCGAACTCCACTGGAAGTCACCACTCTGAATATGGATTCTGGGCGGGAATAGACCAGATGTGGGTCAAACAATCTAGTTAGCCAAACTGAGTTTATGTAGATCTGAACCTGCTCGGGTTACCTTGAGGTTGTCCAGACGTAAAAGAAAAACCTTATGGAACTGTCAAGTTTTCTGGGGTGTTTCTTAGAATTGGCACCAAAGGAAATTGTTAAGTCTGCCTGGTTCTAAGCTTCAGTAGTCACAATTCTTGGAAGGGACTCAGCAATGTGGCATTTCCTCCTTCTTTAATCCCTTGGGACAAGCCAGAAGGCTACCTCCCGGGCCCTCAGGGTTGGCTAGGGAGATGAGATGGAATATAAATATCAGGCAGCATTTTCTGGAGCTGCAGGACTGTAAATAGATTCCATCACGGAGCAGGCATATTTTTTTTTCCTCCTGGATGGCAATATTGGCATTGTTGTCATGATCTCCCCCTCTTTTGATAGCCTCCATGCCAGTTTTTTCAATCCTATTCCAGCCTTGGAAATAGTTTCTTGTAGGGCAAGTGACAATTTAAGGCAGGAATTTTGATTGAATAATTGCACTGCTAGTGTCTCTCCATGTAGAAGGAAGGATCATTGTTTTATTTTTAAGCGGATGGAATGGTAATTTTTCCTAGCTATTTACCAGTCAGACCTACTCAATCTTAATTCACTAAGCAGGTGACATCATCCCATATCTTTCCACAGCCCCAGATCAGAAACTGGGGCATTGGTTTGAATGGCACGGAAGATCCCAGCTGTGTCCAATGTTAGGCTCAGTCGTAAGACTGAAGCAAGAAGAATAGGGATGAAATGCACCTTTCTACTCATAAGTTTGAACTAGGTTTTTCAGGTGTTGAAAAACTGGATTTGAGGTTTATAACCATTTTATGTGGCTTTGGAGAAGGGGAAAAGAAAGAGAGAAAATTGAAATGGGGAGGGACACCATATCATGACTTTGCTCTTTCTCTCCAAAGCTCTGCCATCTTTCAGTGGAAAGAGTTTTATATACCCTTTCTGGATTAGTCAGTCAGTGGTATTAATTGAGCACTAACAGTGTGCAGAGCACTGTTTTAAGTGCTTGGGAGAATACAATTCAATAGAGTTGGTAGACACAATCCCTGCCCACAAGATGGGACTGAGGGTAATAGGGTGACTATCAAGCGCTTAAGGGCTACAGGCTATTGTTGTATTGTACTCTCCCAAGCGCTTAGAACAGTGCTCTGCACTCCGTAAGCGCTCAGTAAATATGATTGAATGAATGAGTACAGATCTGAGTGCATAGATGATTCAAAAGGGAGGGCAATTAGAAGAAATGATGGCATTAGTCAGGAAAGGCCTCTTAGAGGAACTGCGATTTTAGGAGGACTTTAAAGGTTGGGAGGGCGGGGGGATACCAATAGCAGCCACACCTCTTACCTTCTCCACCTCTTATCTGCTGTTAATCCACCAGATTATAAACTCTTTTGAGGGGTCTGGGGGAAGGGGAAATCGTGTCTACCAGCACTGTATTCACCAAATCACTTTATAGAGTGCTCTGGCACACAGTAAGTGCTCAATAAATGCCATCAGTTGCTTGAAAGGTCTAGAGAATGGGTTGTAACAACCCTTTAAAAGAGTATCTGAACTGAAAATGTCTAGTCAGTCAGGGAAAATTAAGGTACTCACAAATGAAGACTGGGCCACAAACTCAATAATGTATTTTCTTCACATCACATGATACCAACTTTTTTGGGCACACCTTTACTTTACTACACCAAATTCTGAGAGGCACACCTATGCCTACTCACCAGTGTCACCACCTAGTCATGCACTTAAAACCCAAAATAAATCAGAATACTCTTCCTGCAAAATGAAGAGGGTGTTGGCCTTCCAATTAGTTGTCATCAGTGAGAACAGGCAACGTGACTGTAATGGAGGGAATCATATTTGCTCCAACTGTGGAGTGGATGGAATTTACCTGATCCATGAATCCTGGGAAAAAATTGAGAATGTAGAGAAATTTCAAACTGTGATAGCACTTTACAAGATTATCTGTGGTCACCAATGAAACCTGCACTTGACTACTTAGTTTTTCTAAGGTCCTGTTTACATTCAACATTCAGGTTTTTTCTTAAAAGGAGAGAAAAAATAAGGAAAGAAAGGGTTTTTACCTGAAGTATCTTTCTTCTTTAGCTGATAATCCACTGACTTTGTTAATGGAGTCAGGTTTGCCATGGTAACTCTAGCTGACAAGGCCTTTCTCTAAGAGTCTTTCACTGATTCACTTTAAGTCAAACAGAAAACGTTGTATTGCCTGAATTCAAAGCACATTGCGAGAAATGTTTAGAACCGTAAAAAACACTAAGCCAATTATCTTGAAATTTGCCTTGATTTTTCCTCCTTGGGGACCATTTGATTCCTGCCAAGATTGAATGCTATACTTTCATCCATTTCTGAATAACATTCAGCACAGGAAAAGTATTTTAGTGAGGGTTTTTTAAAAAAATAATAAAGTGTAATTTTGCAAGTGTTGCCTAATTTGCAAGATGATGAAACGATTTAGCTCAAATCACCCAAATGCAATTTAATTCTAAGTGAATGACCACTGAAGTGAAAAGCAACTAAAAATTAAGATGATTCTATTAGCAATTGAAATGATGGAAGTTGCTTTTTGAACATCTCTCTAGGGAATGCAGTAAGGTATTCAGGGACACATATTTTGCCTGAAGAAAACAATAGTATATTTTTTATACATGTTATATTACATATAAACTCAGGGCAAGGTCGACTGTCTTTTGTGCCATTATCTGTGAGCTATGACTGCTACATTTTAAAAATCGGCAGTAAAATGAAGGGTCATGGTAAAATTAAGAGTATGACCTTGAAAATACTCCCTCTGTCTAATGTAACTTAAATTTTGCGTTTGTATCGGTCAACATTAGTAATAGAATTTATCTCTCCCTTTTGGGGTTTTGTACAATTGTCAAGTCAGTTGATGGCATTTATTGAGGATTTATTAAGTGCAAGCAGTGAATCATATTTATTGAGCTCTTACTGTGCAGAACACTGTATTAAGTGCTTGGGAGAGTACAATATAACAATATAGCAATGAACAGACATGTCCGCAATGAGCTTACAATCTAGAAACGAGCTTACAATTAATTAATTGACTATGGTACTTTTTAAGCTTATTAGCCATTGTTAAATTTGAAATTGTTCATACTTATCTTCCCTTGAACGAAAATATTAGCCTCCAAACCACTTCATAACTAGGAGACAGTATTGTGAAGCTCATGAGTAGCTTTAACAGTTGAGTTGGCTACCACAAAGGCTGCAATCCATTAGCTTCTTCCCTAGTGAAGGGGTGGCGGGGTTGGTGAGGGGGGAATAAAACACACCAGAAAACAGCCAACCTAAAGTCTCTTGGGTGGTTATTAATTCTCTTCCTTTGAAGATGGCCTGGGCAGATCATTAAACTGATGTTTAGCAAAGAAGAGTAACACCCCAAATGGTACAAAAAGCTAATATGCCTTCAAGCCTAGTGATTAAGAGGATTTTGAGAGAGTGGAAATGTCACACAATGAACACCACCACCAAAAATCACAAACGGAAAGACAACTTAGAATGAAGTTCAGGATATTCTTGTTCGTCTTTGTTCGACCAAGATCCTCTGGTAGGATTGGTTAGCGATTCATTTTCTAAGGCTGATCCGCCCTTGTTCAAGGTTTTCCTTGAAAACGCCACAAGAAACTGGAGGGATGAAAAAGGAGGCTATGCTAAATTGCTCAAGGGGTTGGGGTACAGGAGGAGGAATGGGTGAAGGGATGCTTAATTGGAGAGAGAATATATTGAGGGACTCTCCCAGTATCTAAGCTACTCCTAGGTTATACATTAGGAACCTTGAAGTCTCCAGGGAGTTATTTATTATCCTGAAGCAGGAACATCCCGAATAGTTATTTGAACTAATTTAACAGAAAACAAGGCCATGCAGAGGGTGTGGCAGGGGTGACAAGATGTCCCGGCCACACGGTTGGAGAGAAGGTAACTTGAGTCAAAAGCTCTACTCACCAATCTCTTGGAGTCACTCACTGGTCCCTTCCTTGGGTCTCCTCTCTGACCTCGCTCTCTCCCCGGGACCAAGCAAATCAGTCAGCTGGGTAAACAGCTCTGCCTCAGGCTACTGCCATCACCCCCTCCCCAGCACCATTGCCCCCCTCCCCAACACTACTCCTATCCCAGACTGGGGGCAGGTGGAGACAGCTGGAAAGGGAAATGAGATAACTGCTTTGGTTCCTGACCCTGGGGAGGTAAGAGTAGTTCTGCTTGGGCCGGTGGGAAGCAGCATGGTCTAGTGGATAGAACACGGTGCCTAAGAGTCAGAAGGACCTGGGTTCTAATCCCAGTTCTGCCACTTTTCTGCTGTGCGACCTTGGACAAATCATTTTAACTTCTCTGGGCCTCGGTTGCTTCACCTATAAAATGGGGATAAGATTTGTATGCCCCATGTGGAACAGGGATGGTGCCCAATCTGATGAGCTTCTATCTACCCCAGCACTTAGTACAGTGCCTGGCGCTTGGTAAATGCTTAACGGATACCATAAAAAAAGCCCCATAAAATGAGGGGGTCCCAACTAAAAGTAATTTAGCAAGTCACTTAAATTCTCTGTGCCTCAATCTTCTTGTCTGACCATTGATATTGATGACGATGATGTTGATAATGTTGATGACTGACTCTCATGGTTGGTTGGGTTGTGAAGATGCTTCAATCAATCAGTCAAGTCAATTGATGGCATTTATTGAGGATTTATTAAGTGCAAGCAGTGAATCATATTTATTGAGCTCTTACTGTGCAGAGCACTGTATTAAGTGCTTGGGAGAGTACAATGTAACAATATAGCAATGAACAGACATGTCTGCAATGAGCTTACAATCTAGAAACGAGCTTACAATTAATTAATTGACTGTGGTACTTTTTAAGCGCTTACTATGTGCCAAGCGCTGTTCTAAGAAGTAGCGTGGCTCAGTGGAAAGAGCACGGGCTTTGGAGTCAGAGGTCATGGGTTTGAATCCTGACTCTGCCACGTGTCTGCTGTGTGACCTTGGGCAAGTCACTTAAGTTCTCTGAGCTTCAGTTACCTCATCTGTAAAATCGGGATTAAGACTGTGAGCCCCACGTGGAACAACTTGATCACCTTGTATCCTCTCCAGCGCTTAGAACAGTGTTTTACCAGTGCTCAGAACAGTGCTTTGCACACAGTAAGCGCTTAACAAATACCATCATTATTATTAAGCACTGGAGTAGTTACAGTCTGTACTTAGTACAATCTGCACTGTACCAACTCCTGCATCATTATGTCAACCTGATTGACAGCAAGTTCAGCCCCCTTCTGTGCTATAATACTGAGTGGGTTGAGGTGGGACAGGGAATCAACAACAGGATCGCAGGATATTGGCTGTTTGCTCTGGAGACACAAAAGAGAAGCAATTCAAGAAAAAGATACCAACGTCTTGTCTCCTCAACCCAACCTGGGGTCCAGAAGGTAAACGCTGTTAATTAATAATCCAGGACTATTTTCTAAAACATCCATTCTTTAAAGCATAGTTAGGTGCACTCTCTGAGTCCTCAGTGAAGAGCAGCATGGCCTAGTGGAAAGAGCACAGGCCTGGGAGATGGAGAACTTGGGTTCTAGTGCTGCCTCCACTGCTTGCCTGCTATGTGACCTTGGGAAAGTCACTTAACTTCTCTGTGCCTCAATTTTCTCACCTGTAAAATGGGATTTCAATATCTGTTCTCCCTTCTACCTAGACTTAAGCACTTGGTACAGTGCTCTGCGTACGGTAAACACTCAGAAAATAACACTGATTGACTGTGAACCCCATGTGGGACAGGGACTGTGTCTGACCTGATTCACTGGTAACTACCCCAGTGCTTAGTGGAGTGCTTGACAAGTAGTAAGCACTTAACAGATCCCATAATGATATGAATTATAATGAATACTTGCTGATGTTGATGATTTCCATTGGATTAAAAGGAGGTTAAGATCAGAATGCCTATTAAATAGCAGGTGGCAATCATTTGGGATTTTTCTGGCTTCCATGGAATTTGCCTGGAAATGATGAGTTCCTTGAATAGGTTTTTTTTTTTAAAAAAAAAAACACTCCCTTTTACTATACTCTGAGGTTCACAAGCTCTTACCGGGTTACTGTTTCAAGGCATAATATTTCTAGATTTCAAACATAAGGTACATTCTAGAGGAACAGAGTCAGTAGATGTTGACACTTCTCCCAAACTTTCCTTTCATATCAAAGAGATAAATATCTGATAGTAAATACTTGTGAATGATATGTCCTAACCTGAATCATATAAGTTCCTAAGTTCCTAAACTGCTCAGCTGTGAGGCAAATTCGAAAGCTTTTAAGTATGGGACCTAGAAGTTCACACGCTTAGTACACAGACAAGAATGACGCCAGCAAGGGAAAGCGTCAGGAAGGCAAGACTGATGGCGATTGGCTGAGTGAAAAGGGCTTTGATCGTGAACTCTCAGACATCATAAGAGGAGGCAGAGACAAGGGTTGCTTGCAAGGTAGCAGAGTACACTCAGTTCTGCCATAACGCATGTTTTCCATACACGTTTTGGCTAGAATGAAATTAAGGCGTTAGGGAACATTCTCCCAACAATACGAGCCTGTTTAGATTCAGTTTTCCATGTTATTGAAGAAACGGCTTTTATGCATGTGCACAGCCTTGAAAAGGTGAGTTTTTTAGCAAAATTTTCCTAAGGGCTTTGCAACAATGCAATCCTTGAGTTACAGAAGAACTGGATGTGTATTGGAGGCCAGTGCCCTAGTTTACAATATGGAATCCAGGCAGATTAACGGAAGCCTAATCATCCTGTTACCCAGTTACTCCCTTTATTTTTTGCCAATATCCTCATATGGGAACATATTATACAATATTATAGAATCTATAGACATGTTACCTGTCCACAAGGAGCTTGCAATCTAGAGGGCTGTAACTTGATCAAGAGATCATCATATTTAATTAGAAAAAAATGTATTTGTGAAATATTGAGGGAAAAGTTCTTCATTCCATTAATTTCTATTTGAGTCAACTAACGTTACCTGACTTCAAGCAGGGAGCTGACGGGCACACTATAATTAGGTGCTAAAGAGTGGGAGTCTGAACAGTGAACAGACACTGCCCTGATCTCTAGATGCTTGCAGTCTAGTTTGAGCAAAAGAGTTCAAGTAAATACAGAATAAAATTCAAATGATACATGTACATGTATATACATATATAATATATAGCATCATTAATAATTTAGAGTTATATTTTTTGAGGAACTGAATCCCGGTTTTACAGATGGAAAAACTGTTGCAAAGAGAGGTTAAGTGACTCACCCAAGGTTGTACCAGAAGCAAGCAATAGTGTCGGGATTCAAACCCAATAGAAAGGTTCCATAGATTTGGGGGGTTTTGGGGTGGGGGTAAGGGGGCAAGTGCAGACACAGGCACTGTCAATCAGCTATTCAGTGTTATATTCTCACAATTTCACACACATCTCATTGGTGCCCCAAAAGACATGCCCTTGCCCGGGAAAAGTAACTGTGGTCTCTCCCATTAGATCATCAACTCATCCTGGGCAGGGTTCAGGCCTTAGGTGCTCTTCTAAGCCCTTAGTATGGTGCTCTGCACACAGAAAGCACTCAATAAATACTTTTCATTGATAGTCTTTTATAAAAATGTGCATTTAAGTCAATATACTCACTTCTACTATCTAATCTAGTTTGAGCCAGCCTAGATGTATCAAGCTAACAATAATAATCATAATGGTGGTATTTGTTAAGCACTTACTATTCATTCATTTATTCAGTCGTATTAATTGAGCACTTACTGTGTGCAGAGCACTGTATTAAGTGCTTACTATGTGTCAAGCTCTGTTTTAAACCCTGGGGATACAAGGTAATCAGGGTCTCCCATGTGACACAGTCATAATCCCCATTTTACAGATGAGGTAACTGAGGCACAGAGAAGTTGTGACACAAAGTCACAGAGCTGATAAACGGCGGAGCTGGGATTAGAACCCATGACCTTTGACTCCCAAACCCGTGCTCTTTCCACTGAGCCACGCTTCTTCTCTATACTTTATCGATCAACTGTATTTGTTCAGTGCTTACTGTGGCTATGTATATTTATGTTTAATTATTCATTATTCTTACTCTTATGAAGCAATCTTGTCTGTATTAGTGCTACTAGGCTGTAAAATGGCTTTGTGGATAAATTAATGCTCTAAACAAAAAGATGGTGTTGAGGCACTTTTCGAGAATGGTCCGATTTTACCAGAATGACAATTACAAGATAGGATGATCATTTAATGCCAATAATGTGTGAAGTGCGTTGTGATTGTTATTTTACTGTTGATTTACATATTGAGAAGCAGTGTGCTCAGTGGAAAGAGCCCAGGCTTGGAGGTCAGAGGTCATGGGTTCTAATCCCAGCTCCCCTACATGTCTGCTGTGTGACCTTGGGCAAGTCACTTAACTTCCCTGAGCCTCAGTTACCTCATCTGTAAAATGGGGATTAAGACTGCGAGCCCCACGTGGGATAACCTGATCACCTTGTATCACCCCCAGTGCTTAGAACAGTGCTTTGCACAAAGTAAGCACTTAACAAGTGTCATTATTATTATTATTATTATTATTATCATAATTGGTAAGCCCTGGAGTAACACAGCATGCACACACTAAATAACCGAAGGAAGCAATAAAATTAAACACTATCTGGACCGGATTGTTTAAGGAAAAGTGGCCAACCTGTCACTCTTTTAGGAGTTCATTTGACCCTGGGTCAGGTCTCCTGCATCTACCCATGAACAATCTAGGGTGAATCGAAAAGCTAGAACTAGAGACTCTAAGAGCTGAAGCTATTTCTTCCCCTGAGGAGGCTCTCACATTTAACTAATCTGCCATATGAATAGACAAGGACTAGAGAATAGGAAATAGGAATCCCCAAGTGGAGGAAGAAGGCACTAAGACACCAAGCACCTGAGAACCTTGTGCGCTCACCTTCACTTCATAAAACATGCCAGCCTTCCAGAATCTCTTGGCAGAGGGAAAATGTCTGAAAATCTCAGAAACAATGAGATCTCTCCCTTCAAATTGAAAGATTTTGGATATAACTTTAGCCCCTTAGCACTTAGGTACTCTTCCTTCTCCCCCATAATACTTACATACAGATCCTTAAACTTTGCCACTCCCTCGACCATTAATTTATTTTAATGTCTTTCTTTCCTACTAATCGTAAACCCCTTGAGGTCAGGGGTCGATCGTGTCTTACTAACTCTACCGTCACTTTCCCCAGCACTTAGTACGGTGTTCTATGCAGAGAAGCAGCGTGGCTCAGTGGAAAGAGCCCGGGCTTTGGAGTCAGAGGTCATGGGTTCAAATCCCGGCTCCGCCACTTAGCTGTGTGACTTTGGGCAAGTCACTTCACTTCTCTGGGTCTCAGTTACCTCATCTGTCAAATGGGGATTAAGCCTGTGAGCCCCACGTGGGACAACCTGATCACCTTGTAAACTCCCCAGCGCTTAGAACAGTGCTTTGCACATAGTAAGCGTTTAATAATTGCCATCATTATTATTATTACTTACTCAATACATACTATTGATTGGAATACATACATACTACATACTATTGACTTGGAATTTCTTCGGAAGGTTAGAAGGAATGATGGTCTCCAAGTCTCTCTTCTCTGGCAAAAAGAGGGTGAAACGTGGGAGAGGGACACAGGAGGTTTTGGCATTCGAGGCAGCGCTTCCAGTCATGACTGCGAATCGACCTAGAGAGGCGGAGGAAGGTAGCAAGAGACTTAAGAGTAGTTCTGATGATGATTTTTAACTTTTCAACCTTCCTCAGATGCATTCTGACCTATTTCTACCACACGAGGGCAGCCATCTCTAAAAAAACCTGCAGACGCTCTAAGCGAGAGCTCTTACAAGACCTAGAAATGCAATTGAGTTGTGCTTCTCAAAGCCAGCCGAGAGTAAGCGTGACATAATCTGTTGACTTCTTGTGACAGCAGGCTAAAAGAAGAAGAGGATTTTCCTCTTCTGGGGTCATTTTATAGGTTACCTCTCTTGTAGGCCAAACCATGTTCGCTGCAGTTCCCTTTTGGTGTCCTTTCCATAGCCCCCCAAACCAGGTACGGTGTGTTGTCTTTATAACGAAATGAACTCTGCCCTTTGGAGTTCCCTTCCCCCGCCATTCCCCACCCCTCCGGTTACCCCAACCCTCTTCCTTGTTGTTTTGGACAGCGCCAAGCCCACTGTCAGCACTGGATCGATGTTAAAGGACCTGCTCTACAGGCCTTGGGATATGCTTGAAAGAGATGGGGGGAAAAGGGTCACCAATAAGAAGTATTATGTTTCACTTTCTGATTCGTCTACTCCTTCGGGGATGGCTTACTCAAAGAGAAAGCAGCGTGTAATAGGTGCACTGAAATGCAATGGGATGATCTGAGTCACTGGAATTTCTTCCTTGTCCTGATTGACTAGGAAGTCATGTGAGATCATATGTAATGAGTCTCCATGATTCTCTTCCTTATGGAGACTGAAAATAGACCTATAGGGCCATCCTATAGGCTGTTTAAAGTTAGGGATACAGGAAAGGAGGTGGGGGGAGGGGGAGGTGGGGGGGAGGGAAAGGGGCAACCCTAGTGGCTTTCAAAATTTGTCTGGGAATTTGTTCTGAGACCTCAGTTGCAAGGAGCAGCTTTTTCCTCTTTGGAAGCTACACATTGATCTGAGTAGGTAAAAAAATAAGATTAGAGAAAGCAGCTCCCTATTGTCTCCCTAGGAGGTTTTAAGCAATCGCTCTCCTCACAATTAGGTTTCCCGAAAGCAGTGACTTATGTTTGACTTTTGGAGAGAGAGGGCGTTTTAGTTGTGTTCTTTTGGGGCTCGATCTTTCCATTCTTTTCTGCGATCTCCTTCTGCAGCCTTTTCAATGAGCTCAGATTTGTAAAAGCGTTTGAAGAGGGAAGCTGGGTTTAAATGAGCGTCGAGAAATTCCCCCTCAACCTGCAGTGCTGACCGTGTGGCCCGTTGATGTATCCTCTGGTCTAATGTCTTTCCGTGTGGAGACGATCCCAGTTCTCCAGTTCCCAACGGTCGAAATCACCTCGTCACCTTAAATGACCTTCACACCTCGCCAAGCAGCGAGGCTTAATTCCTCACGGTGGAGAGCTAATCCGATGTATGTAAACGAAGCGAAGCATCATTAGTCCCTCCCCCGTACCGCTCGTGTGTCTCCGTCCTCGTCTACACCCTTCGCATGCCTTATGGATCGCTGCTCAATCCATAGGTGATCCTATTTGTCCCTGTCTTTCCACTTGTAGGCGCGCGGGCTCTAATCTCCCTGGACCTCCCTCCTCCGCGCCTGGCCGCGTCCAGTTTCGGTGGGTCGGGGGCGATCCCTTTCAACATTTTAGGAAATGCCTGAGCGATCCCAGCTCTGGCTGCTCAGGCCCTGGGGAGATCCTGACACTGGAAGTTTCAGTAAAACCCCCTCCCTCCCACCGTTCCTGCAGCCACCGCAGCAGCAGGTCCTTAGGACTACTGTTTTAGGAGAAACCAAAAAAAAAAAAAAGGAAACCCCCCCCCCCCAAAAAAAAAGAGAAATGATGCCAAATATCTTTTTTTCCCCGCCCTGGAACGAGGGGAGGGTCGGGGAAGTTGAAGAACGGGAAAGAGGAGGCTGAATTTAAAACCACAGTTGTCCAGATACACGTCTCTCTCCCCCCTCTCTCTACCTTATTCTGTTATCATCCTGGGCAACCGATTTCTAATCGATGGGCTGGATGAGATGAGATTGTTGTCCATCGCTATTAATCCTCCCTTTTCTCCTATTCCATCCCCCACAAAGATTAAAAAAAAGACGTACAAGGCAGACTAGATTTTTTTAAGGTACATATATTTAATGGTTGAATATCCTTCTCTATTCCCCACCTTCCACAGAGTTAAAGTTCCGATGGCTTATTGATGCTTGAGTTTTAGCTGGGAGGACAGATGTGCCTTTATCGCCGCCCTGCAAATGTCATAAACTTGTAGATGGTTTTTCCAAACCCGTCTGCAGGAGAAGCCTTCAAAAACTGAAAGGCAAATAACGGGCCGGCAGCAGGGGAGGGGTAGCGGGGGTCCGGGGGGGAGGGGGGCAAGGTGACTCGTTGTTGGGTAGGGACCGTCTCTATATATTGCCGATTTGTAATAATAATAATAATAATAATGGCATTTGTTAAGTGCTTACTATGTTCTAAGCGCTGAGGATATAAGATGATCAGGTTGTCCCACGTGGGGCTCACAGTCTTCATCCCCATTTTCCAGATGAGGTAACTGAGGCCTAGAGACGTTAAGTGACTTGTACAAAGTCACACAGCTGACAAGTGGCGGAGTCGGGATTTGAATCCATGACCAGCCCGGGCTCTTTCCACTGAGCCATGTACTTCCCAAGCACTTAGTACAGTGCTCTGCACACAGTAAGTGCTCATTCAATACGATTGAATGAATGAATGACTCCTGACATTCCCCTTCGGGGAGTTTTCTTTTTTTCTCCTCCTCCACCTCCTTGGTTTCTTTCTTTTTTTCTTTCTTTATTTTTTTTTTAAAGGTCGTGGGTCAGAGTGGGCCGTCCGGGCCGGTCCTGTCCTCCCCTTCCTTCCCCACCCAGCACCTCTGGGGTGTCACCTTCATGTCCCAGTGGGAAGAGCCCGGGCTTGGGAGTCAGAGGTCATGGGTTCTAATCCCGGCTCCCCCGCATGTCTGCTGTGTGACCTTGGGCAAGTCGCTTAACTTCTCTGAGCCTCAGTTCCCTCATCGGTAAAACGGGGATGAAGACTGTGAGCCCCTCGGGGGACAACCTGATCACCTTGTGTCTACCCAGAGAAACAGCGTGGCTCAATGGAAAGAGCCCGGGTTTGGAGTCAGAGGTCACGGGTTCAAATCCGGGCTCCGCCTTTTGTCTGCTGTGTGACTTTGGGCAAGTCACTTTACTTCTCTGGGCCTCAGTTCCCTCAACTGTAAAATGGGGATGAAGCCTGTGAGCCCCCCGTGGGACAACCTCATCACCTTGTAACCTCCCCAGCACTTAGAACAGCGCTTGGCCCACAGTAAGCGCTTAATAAATGCCATCGTTATTATTACCCCAGCGCTTTTTTTCTTGGGGATGCAGCCTGTGAGCCCCCCGTGGGACAACCTGATCACCTTGTAACCTCCCCAGCGCTTAGAACAGCGCTTGGCACTTGGTAAGCGCTTAATAAATGCCATCGTTATCATTACCCCAGCGCTTAGAACAGCGCTTGGCACCTAGTAAGCGCTTAATAAATGTCATCGTTATTACCCCAACGCTTAGAAAAGCGCTTGGCACCTAGTAAGCGCTTAATAAATGCCATCGTTATCATTACCACAACGCTTGACACATAGTAAGCGCTTACTAAATGTCATCGTTATCATTACCCCAGCGCTTAGAACAGCGCTTGGCACATAGTAAGCAGCGTGGCTCAGTGGAAAGAGCCCGGGCTTTGGAGTCAGAGGTCATGGGTTCTAATCCCCACTCCACCACATGTCTGTTGTGTGATCTTGGGCAAGTCACTTAACTTCTCTGGGCCTCAATTCCCTCATCTGTAAAATGGGGATTAAGACCGTGAGCCCCCCGTGGGACAACCTGATCACCCTGTATCCTCCCCAGCGCTTAGAACAGCGCTTTGCACATGGTAAGCGCTTAGCAAATGCCAATTAGTAGTAGTAGTAGCAAGCGCCTAATAAATGCCATCGTTATCATTACCACAGCGCTTGGCACATGGTAAGCGCTTAATAAATGTCATCGTTATCATTACCCCAGCGCTTAGAACAGCTCGGCACTCAGTAAGCGCTTAGCAAATGCCAATTATTATTATTAGTAGTAAGCGCTTAATAAACGCCATCGTTATCATTACCACAGCGCTTGGCACTTAGTAAGCGCTTAACAAATGCCAATTATCAGTAGTAGTAGTAAGCGCTTAATAAATGCCATCGTTATCATTACCCCAGCGCTTAGAACAGCGCTTGGCACTTAGTAATTGCTTAACAGATGCCAATTATTATTAGTAGTAGTAAGCGCTTAATAAATGCCATCGTTATCATTACCCCAGCGCTTGGCACACGGTAAGCGCTTAATAAATACCATCGTTATCATTACCCCAGCGCTTGGCACTTAGTAATTGCTTAACAGATGCCAATTATTATTAGTAGCAGTAAGCGCTTAATAAATGCCATCGTTATCATTACCCCAGCGCTTGGCACATGGTAAGCGCTTAATAAATGCCGTCGTTATCATTACCCCAGCGCTTGGCACATGGTAAGCGCTTAATAAATGCCATCGTTATCATTACCCCAGCGCTTGGCACATGGTAAGCGCTTAATAAATGCCGTCGTTATCATCACCCCAGCGCTTGGCACATGGTAAGCGCTTAATAAATGCCATCGTTATCATTACCCCAGCGCCTAGAACAGTGCTTGGCACTTAGTAAGCGCTTAACAAATGCCAATTATTATTAGTAGTAGTAAGCGCTTTATAAATACCATCGTTATCATTACCCCAGCGCTTGGCACATGGCAAGCGCTTAATAAATGCCGTCGTTATCATTACCCCAGCGCTTGGCACATGGCAAGCGCTTAATAAATGCCGTCGTTATCATTACCCCAGCGCTTGGTACATGGTAAGCGCTTAATAAGTGCCGTCGTTATCATTACCCCAGTGCTTGGCACATGGTAAGCGCTTAATAAGTGCCGTCGTTATCATTACCCCAGCGCTTAGAACAGGCACTTAGTAAGCGCTTAACAAATGCCAATTATTATTCTTAGTAGTAAGCGCTTAATAAATGCCATCGTTATCATTACCCCAGCGCTTGGCACATGGCAAGCGCTTAATAAATGCCGTCGTTATCATCACCCCAGCGCTTGGCACATAATAAGCGCTTACTTCCTATTATTACTATCGATGGGAAAAAAGGAGGGGGGCAAGGCGAGGGAGCCGGGCGGGGTGGGGCGGTTTTCCCGGGGTAGGCCGAAAAGGGACGGCGGTCCCTTTAAAAGCAGCGAGGCCGCCGCCGCCGCCGCCGCTGTAGTAGCCGCCGCCGCCGCCTCCGTAGTAGCCGCCGCCGTCTCCCGGCTCTCATCCCGGCGAATCCCGGTTCCCACAGGCCGCTGGTGATTGGCAGAGCGCTCTCCAGCCCCCGGGGTCGTGACATCAGCCGGGAAACAAAAAGCACAGGGAGGCATCAAACCACCTCAATCAATTTACAGCAGCGCGCACACACACACACACACTCACACACACACGCACGCATGCACACAGACACACACAGACCCACACACACGCGCACACACACACTCCCTCACACACGCTCAGGAGGAGCCTGGAAAGTTGCGGGCCAGAGGGAGAGGCAAACTTCCCTGCCCAGCCGCTTCGCCCTCCAGGAATCCGGCCGCTCCAGGAGAGGGGACGAGGAAGAAGGGGGGAAAAGGGGAAAAACCTTCCCCGTCCCGGATCTGCCGGCCTCGCGCTGCCCCTCCGCCCGCTTTTCCCTTTCCTGAGCGGGGACCCGGTGGGCCGGCGCCTGGAGATGGGGGATTCGCCTCCGGCCGGTGACACAAAGGAGAGGAGGACTTGTTGAGCGCCCGGGGAGAAGGAGGAGGAGAGGAGGGAGAAGGAGAAAGGGCATCCTTGCGGGACTGTTTCCCGGCCGCTGCGAGTTCGGTTGAAGAGGCGGGCGGGAGTGGGGAGATTTTTGTGCGGGCCGCCCGACAGCTGGAAGAGCGGCGAGTTGGGAGTAACACCGAGTGATGCGGGACGAAACACGCCGAGGGCAGAGAAGGCTCCCGGGGACCCCAGCGTCGTCGCTGTCGCCGTCGCCTCTGTCGTCTCTGTCGCCCCTGTCGCTGTGTCCGCTGTCTCCGTCGCCTCTGTCTCCGCCGTCGCCTCCGTCGCCGTCTCCTCCGCCGTGGCCGCCCCGTCCGGTCGGTAGAGCCCGCTTGGGCTTGCCCCCCGTCCCTTGGCGGGGCCCGGCCCCCAGGATGATGTCTGCCCGCCACCATGGGCCGCGCAGGAGCTAGAGCCGGCCCAGCCCGACCCGCCGGACCAGGCCAGCCGCCGCCTGCCCTTCGGGACAACAGCACCACGTTCTCCCCTCCTGCCCCCTGCCCCCCCTCCTCCTCCTCCTCCTCCTCCTCTTCTTCCTCCTCTTCCTCCCCCTCCTCCTCCTCCTCCCTCCTCCTCGCTGGTGTTATGTGTCAGCGCTTGGCCGAGGACTTGTTGAACTCGCAGAGAAAGTAAACTCTCTGTCAGAACCCCCCAGTCTCCCTCTCTCGCGACTCCGCAGGACCCCCCCAATCCCCCTCTCTCAGGACTCTGCCGGGCCCCCCAAATCCTCCTCTCTCACGACTCTGCCGGGCCCCCCCAAATCCTCCTCTCTCGCGACTCTGCCGGGCCCCCCAAATCCTCCTCTCTCACGACTCTGCCGGACCCCCCAATCCTCCCTCTCGCGACTCTGTAAGACCCTCAAATCCTCCTCCCTCGCGACTCTGTAGACCCCCCGATCCCCCTCTCTCGCGACTCTGTAAGACCCCCAAATCCTCCTGTCTCGCGACTCTGTAGAACCCCCCAATCCCCCTCTCTTGCGACTCTGCCGGACCCCCAAATCCTCCTCTCTCACGACTCTGTAGGGCCCCCCCCCAATCCTCCTCTCTCACGACTCTGCCGGACCCCCAATCCCCCTCTCTCGCGACTCTGTAAGACCCCCAAATCCTCCTCTCTCACGACTCTGCAGGGCCCCCCAAATCCTCCTCTCTCACGACTCCGCAGGACCCCCCATCCCCCTCTCTCGCGACTCTGCCGACCCCCATCTCCCCAAAGGACCCGTCCTCACCCCACCGTCTCCAGCCCGAGGCGCCCACCACCACCACCGACCGGCCGTCGCACGGGGAGCAGGAACGGATATAAAAAAACATACATAAAAAAATCCCACCTCCGGTCTCCTCCGCCAGAGATTTTTCCATGTGGAGCTTGTTTCAATGGACGTGCCCCCGTGTGCTTCTTAGGCAATCGGCAGTTTCCTAAAGGTAATAACAATGATTTTGGTGTTTGTTAAGCGCTTACTCTGTGCGAAGCACTGTTCTAAGCGCCGGGGAGGATACAAGGAGATCAGGTTGGCCCCTGTGGGGCTCACAATCTTAACCCCCGTTTTACAGAGGAGGGAACTGAGGCGCAGAGAAGTGAAGTGACTTGCCCCAAATCACACAGCTGACAGGCGGCGGAGCGGGATTTGAACCCATGACCGCGCCGGGGAGGGGTTGCACGGTGGAAGGGGCAGCGGGAGGGGGGTGGGTCGAGGATTGGGGGGACGATCGGCCTGGTGGGTGAATGCTCTGCCCCCCTGCCTGGGCTCTTCTGCCTCCATCCCCTCGGCCTCCCGGGCGCTTCGCAGAAGGTAAACACTCTGCGATGCACACGTGCTGCGAGCTCTCGGCTGCAGCTGGCCCCGGCTCGACCCCCCCTTTTCCCCCCATCCCATCCCATCCCATCGCCCTCAAATCCCTCCTCCTCCCCCCCCTCCACCGTCCCGAGGCCGGCCCAGCAGCGCCCTGGCAATCCCCAGGCTCCCTCGTCCCCCCATGTCCAAGATATTTTATTATAGCTGTTAACACGTCGCCGACGACTTAAAACCCCTTTAAGAGGGTTACCCTCCTGCTTCGCCCGTTATGCTCTAGGCACCGGCCCCTTCCCGCTGCCAACCAGGTATCCTTTCCCCTTCCACGCCCCCTTCTCCCGCCCAGGAGCCCCCACCCCTTCCCCTCCTTTCGCTTTTTGGCATTTGGGGGCAAGGGAGGGGAGTGTATTTGGAGTTTGCCTCCTTTTCTGTTTTCCGGAGACGGTGACCAGCTGGGTTTCCCCCACCCCATCCCCCTTACTGTTTAACGACTCTGACACCTGAAATATAATACGTCGATCAAATACCTAGACATTTGCCTAACTCTCTCAGAGGAGTTTGTGTGTGTGTGTGTGTGTGTGTGTGTGAACAATATCTTACAAGTGTTACAAGGTTTGAGCAGTGGATGTGGGCATAGAAGAAAGGCTTGTGATGAGGCGTTAGAGTTTGAATCAGTAAGCAGTGTGTAATATGCTGGGGAAGTTATAGACCCTTGTGCGCATTCATTCAGTAGTATTTATTGAACGCTTACTGTGTGCGGAGCACTGTACTAAGCAATTGGGAAGTACAAATAGGCAACAAATAGAGACAGTCCCTACCCGTTTCATCCGGATGGTATAGACGATGTGTGTGAATCAGGTGGTCACTCACAGGCCGAGTGTGTGTGTTTTACCGACTTTGAAAGTATTGTGCTTAGTGGGAGCAGTTATGTTTTACATACATAAATATAGATGTGTACATGTATACAGATGCATATAGGCATATAGGCTGTGGGTACTGTATCTGAAAAATTGGTACGGTGCTCCTAATCTCTTTCTCTTAATCTCTCAGGAAGAGATCATAGTTCAACATCCCAGTTCGAGAAGATGCTCTATTTCGGGATGGGAAGTGAGGCGTGGGGGTGGAGATGAGGAGGTAGGGGTCGGGGGTTGGGGGGGGGGGGGAATCACTACAGTTCAGAGTCCACTGGCGGGATTCTCCCCACCCTCCTCTCTCACCTGCAGACTATTTTTAAACACATGCTGCATCTGACATATCCACCCTGACTCACCTTCAAAGCTTCCCCTTTCTCCTCCCCTTTTATCCTTGCAGGTTGACCATGGTTGCCGGGATCCGCTCTCTTCTAGCGCTGCTGCTTTACCAGGTCCTGCTGGGCGGCTCGGCCGGCCTCATCCCCGAGGTGGGCCGGCGGAAATTCACCGAGTCGGGCCGCTCCACGCCACAGCAGTCGGAAGACATCCTGAGTGAGTTTGAGCTGCGACTGCTCAACATGTTTGGGCTGAAGCGGAGACCCAATCCCAGCAAGGGTGCCGTCATCCCGCCTTACATGCTGGACCTGTATCACTTGCACTCGGGCCAGCTGGAGGAGCCCGCCATGGACTACCGGCTGGAGAGAGCGGCCAGCCGAGCTAACACTGTCAGGAGCTTCCATCACGAAGGTAAGGCTGGAGGAGAGGGAGTGGGTAGGAGTACAGAGGTCGGAAGGGAGGCCTTTGCTGGTTTCTGAAAAGTCCTTCGTAGAGGGCCTGGCATCCACGGACACTCATCATCAATAAGTCATTGATGATGGAAAAGTTCTACTGCTTCCCATTAAAAGTTAGAAGGGATGGGGCGTATGTGTATGTGAAGCGGTGGATGGGTTTGTGGGGGTGGGGTGGGGAGGAATCATCCCTTTGCATGATGTTGGGCCACAACTCAGTCCTCCCTGTCTTCTCTCAGCCGGTTGCGCTGCTCAAGGTGGAGAGTGTCTCCGCCTTGGCCCCCTAAATAGAGAGAAATCGATGCGAAGAATGGCAGTGTCCCTGCTCGTTCAAGTATATGGGTTGGAGGTGGGAGACGGAGTGGAGAAGAGGTGGGCAAAATGCATTCCCAATTTGCTTATGAGATTTTCTGTGTCCTTGTTTAAATTCCCCATATTGCAAGAATAGGCCTTTCTTTTGAAGCAGATTAAAGGACTCTTAAAAAATGTCTATTCTGACGCACTTGTTCAGAAAATCCCCTTCCTTCCCTTTCCCTCCCCTTTTTTCCCCTTTCTCCCTCTGCCCATGTGAGGTGTTTTCAAGACTGGATCCAAGCTGAGACTTCCCAGATAGCTTTTATTTTCTACTACTAAATACCAGCAAAGTCTTCTAATTTGCAGTCGATCTGGGGGTCTCTTGGAAGGCTTCCTAATCGCCCTGCGAGAGATCAATTTCACATTCAATTGCATTGTTTCCACAATGACTTTCTTGTCTCCCGTTTAAATCTAGGCTAGAGTTAGTGTAGATCCAAGTTAAGCCTTTAGAAACAGGCCGATAAAAGCTTGGCAACAGCTTTCCATTTTTGTTTCATGTGCACCTGAACCTCCAGGTAATGCGGTTATTACTTAATGAGGACTCCCCCAAATGTAGTTAAGACTTCCGCACACTTCATCAGAAGAGACGTTTGTGGCCGAAGATGCCTTCAAGAGTCTATGCTCTTGAAAATAACTAGATATCCCTTGTTGCCCAGGTTTATAAAGAGGGCATCTAGACAAAACATATGCCAAACTGCATCTCATAACAATTTTTGACATCGTTCCACACACCCCCCAACCCCCGCACCTTGCTTGAAGCAATTAAACCAGAACACGTCTGTCTAGAGTTCAAGGCTTCCCATTTCAGGCAAGCTGGGGTTGCATTCAGTTTTCAGTTAATTGGGCTTTTTATATGTTTGTTATCTTTTATTTCCATTTTTTTGGAATAAGCCCAGCAGAATCAAAATATTCCTAACCCCTTCCAAAGGCAGGAATGTATTACTTGCTAATCTCCATCCCCAAACTCTCCAAGGACACCAGAACTAATGAGTCGTTTTGGATTCCATCAATGAGTTTACATAGATCTGCTGAGATTGGACTAGCTCAGAGCCTTGGGTGGAATGGTCTGTATATTGTACTCTTTGCAGAGGCTACTAGAGCTTGTAAATAACTTTTAGCTATTAGTCTTCAGTGGTGGTATGCTGTAGTCAAACCATAAAATTAATGAAAACACAGACTCCACTTGTTATGACATGGAACTGTGACGAAAGAAATTTTATTAGGGTTTAATTAAGTTGGTATACAAAGGAAGTGGCTTGAGATCAGTGATTATTCCATCTAATAGGAAGCCTTATAATGAGGAAGGAGATTATTGGTGAAATTTAACCTTAAACTGTGGTTTGGGTTCCTGTGTTTGAAAGCAAACTATGGAAGTGACTGGCAGATTACACTGTAGGTGGAAAAAAATGCATCTAAAATTTAAAAATGGTAGCAGAGTTTGCAGTGAGTGGGGTTGATAATGCTGCCAGAGACTGTAACCGAGAGAAACATTCCATTGTCTTTTCTTCTAAAACCATAATTCTTTGTCTTAAAACCATCTGAAATTCAGTGAGCCCCATATCTGTGAGATTTATCTATGGTAAAAGTACTGTTGGTTGCTCAAAACACACGTTCATGTTGGCTATTTCAAAGTCAGGATTACAGATATGTTGCATGTGTGATGTGGAATGGGGCTTCAATTTACCTAGTCTAGATACTGGATTTTGGAAATGTTGCATTCTGTCTTTTGTATTTCTTCAGCAATTGGCTGGACTTTGGTTTTGACTAAACTGCTCAGCAAAAAAAAAAAAGGAAAAAAAAAGTTGTTTTCCTACTGAAAGTGTCTGAAAAATAATTTAAGTTTCTGGGGTCAAGTGGGGGTGAGAGGAAAGGCAGCAGTTGGAAAGCTATTTCTCTTGAAATTGTTTGGAACTAATTTATATTATTAGTGTCATCCTAGCCACCCGTGTGTTTCCACAGAGAACTAAATCCATAAAAATGCCCTTGTCTGTGGACTTTTGAATAAAATAGCAGGGTGTGCTTTGTAAAGTATCATCACAGATGTTGAGTTCATGGTCTTTAATTAGGACACAAAACTCTGTATATCAAGATTTGTAAATCATCTAAATTGCAGAGTAATGTTTTAGACTAGAGCTTAAGGGATTGACATTAAAGCCGTATTTTTTTAAAAAAAGAAATGCAATAATTTCCGTAAATCCTCAGTCAGTTTTAATTATTCTCATTAGACCTCTGCTAACTATAGTGCTAAAGTTTTCTTGCTAAAGTCCTTGAATTCCAAAGTAATGCTTCACAGTCCTTTCCCCGTTATTATAACCACCTGGAATGCAGTGTACCAGTATTGGATCAAAAGGCATGACAGTGAATTAAGTATTTTTGGTTCATGCTGTACATGCTTACGTAAACAAACATACAGCAAGGGAAAACTCTTTTCTTCTTTCTTTCTTTCCTTTCCTTTCCTTCTTTCTTTCCTTCTTTCCTTCTTTCTTTCCTTCCTTCTTTCTGTCCTTCCTTCTTTCTTTCCTTCTTTCTTTCTTTCTTTTTCTTTCTTTCTTCCTTTCTTTCTTCCTTTCTTTCTTTCTTTCTTTCTTTCTTTCTTTCTTTCTTTCTTTCTTTCTTTCTTTCTCTCTTTCTCTCTTCCTTCCCTTCTTTCTTTCTTTCTTTATTTTTTTTAAGATTTTCAATCTCCCATGGCCCATATGCTGAGCAGTCACCTCCCAGAATCCCATACATCACTGGAAATTTTCTACTTCAGGTTTTCATTTCTTGTCCCACTCACCAATGTTGTTGTTTTGTTTTTTTCATTGAATCGACTCAGAATCTCTGGAAGAGCTGCCCGAAGCAAGTGGGACAACAGCCCGCCGTTTCTTCTTTAATTTAACTTCCGTCCCTAATGAGGAGTTTATCACCTCAGCTGAACTTCAGGTTTTTCGGGAGCAGGTACGGGAAGCCTTGGACAACAACAGCGGTTACCATCACCGTATTAATATTTATGAGATTATCAAACCAGCCACCGCCATCTCTAAGGACCCTGTCACCCGGCTGTTGGACACCAGGTTGGTGAATCACAATGCAAGTAAATGGGAAAGCTTTGATGTGACCCCAGCTGTAACGAGGTGGATTGCACAAGGACAGCCCAACCACGGCTTTGTGGTCGAAGTGGTTCACTTGGAAGATGAGAGAGGTGTCTCCAAGAGGCATGTGAGGATCAGTCGGTCTTTGCATCAAGACGAACAGAGCTGGCCTCAAATAAGGCCCTTATTAGTAACTTTCGGCCACGACGGCAAGGGACACCCTCTCCACAAGCGAGAGAAGCGTCAGGCGAAACACAAGCAGAGGAAACGCCTCAAATCGAGTTGCAAAAGACATCCTTTGTACGTGGACTTCAGTGATGTGGGGTGGAATGACTGGATTGTTGCTCCTCCAGGGTATCACGCCTTTTATTGCCATGGAGAATGTCCCTTTCCACTGGCGGATCACCTGAACTCAACAAATCATGCCATCGTTCAGACTTTGGTCAATTCGGTAAATTCCAAAATCCCCAAAGCGTGCTGCGTGCCCACGGAACTCAGCGCCATCTCCATGCTTTATCTTGATGAGAACGAGAAAGTTGTCTTAAAGAACTATCAAGACATGGTTGTGGAGGGCTGCGGATGCCGTTAGCACAGCAAATAAAGATATATATTAGACAAAAGCAAAAAAAAAAAAGTTGACACTTTAATATTTCCCAATGAAGACTTTATTTATGTAATGAAATGGAAAAAAAAACACAGCTATTTTGAAAATATATTTATGTCTACAAAAAGAAGTTGGGAAAACAAATATTTTAATCAGAGAATTATTCCTTAAAGATTTTAAATGTATTTTAGTTGTACATTTTATATGGGTTTAACCCCAGCACATGAAGTATAATGGTCAGATTCTTATTTTGTATTTATTTACTATTATAACCACTTTTTAGAAGAATAGCTAATTTGTATTTATATATAATCAAAAGAAATATAGGGTTTGTACATAATTTTCCAAAATTGTAGCTGTTTCAGTTGTGTGTATTTAAGTTGAAAAGTATACATGGAAGGTTACTATGGCAAAGTGCATAGCACGTTTGCTTTTTGCAGTGCTACTGTTAAGGTCACAAGTTCAAGTCCAGAAAAAAAAGTGGATAATCCACTCTGCTGACTTTCAAGATTATTATATTGTACAATTCTCAGGAATGCTGCAGGGTGGGCTGTCCAATCCATGAGAACTGGCATCCTTGTTAGGTGGAATATTTGGATAAGAACCAGACATTGCTGATCTAATATAAATACTGCTATTCCCAACTAATTCGCAGAATGAATACAGCAGGGCCAATAGAAATCTTTATGAAAATGTTCATTGAACCTGGTTTGGACCCACAGGAAAGTGAATGATGGCTTGTTGTTCCTCTTTCCTTAAATAGTGCTCCCTTTAAATCGCTGTCCTGGCCAAAGTATGAAATAAAATGTAAGATTTCTTTATCATTGATATCGTGGTTATGTATGTGTAAAACTGATTTCTACTGGCCCTTGTCTTAACAGCTGGGAATAAGACTTTTTTTTTTTTACCTCAAATGGGAGCTCATTTTGCTGTGATGGGCACCATCTTCAAAATTTCACCCTAAACACAGCAAAATCTTGCTGTCTACAGTTTCTGTCTACCCCGCTGCTGGTTTTGCTGTCTGTCAGATTAGCTTGCTTTTCGTTCAAAGATTTTGTGTTTGAAAGCATTCTCCAACTGTTAAACCTATTTCAGATAATAAATAATGGAGCTCTGACATTTCATTCTGCAAAGTCCAATCTGTAAAAGAAAATGGTTCATTTGTGTAGTATTCACAATGATACCTTGTGTTTGCATTTTTGCTTCTGAAATTCTTCATTTAGAAGGAAAAGAAAAGGGCAAAGTCACCGTTTACAGTGGGCAAGCAAGGCAATAATAACAGTTCATACTTGCGCCAAAGGGATTTCCAATCATTTAACATTTTATGCAAGAAAAGACGTTTGGCTCCATGTCTTGCCACACAAAAACAAACAAAAAATGAAACCACCCCAGATCTGGTGAACTTGGAATGAGGGTACCGATATAAACTTGACTTGTGACATTGTCAATTCTGTCAAAAAATTAGATTAGGAAAGTGCCTGAAACTGACTTCTTCGAATGTATCTGAAAATTGGACTGAAACCAAAGCAGAATGAACTCAAATTAGCTTTACTTGTAGCAAGTGTTTTCCTATTTTACACTCCCTACCTGCCACAGCAATGTGGCTGGGGTAGTGGAAATATTCTGGGCTGGAATTATCAGCATTGTGCAGACGCTTCAGGATGCTTACAAAATGGAGGAGGCATTTTTAACACCCCTACTCATCATTTTCCACCCAGCTAAGTTTCCAGATCTGCAGCTCCTGATAAGATCTCTAAAAGGGCCTGTTGGTCATGTAATGGTCCCAGCTTCATGAGGACTCTTAAGGAAAACCTCCAAATAAACTAGCAAAGGGGGCCTGTGGGTGGAAGAACTGTCTACCACCGTAAAATAATGAAAGACAGTTCCTTTTCCATGTCTCATTGGGAAAGAGTTTGAGAGAGCACAAGGATCAGAAGAAGACGTGCTTGGAGATGAATCCTTTCAGTGGCTTCCCTTTTTCTCTCTCTCAGCTTGTGCCAGAACAAGAGATGGACACATTTATGGGAGGATAGGGTTAAAAAAGAAGGTGCTTTTTTTCTTTCCAATAGTGACATCACCCATGTACCCCTTTAATCCTGAGTTTTGTTTGTCTTGGGTTTTTCTTTAAGGTGTTCAATCACATTTTCTCTGCTGACATTGTAAAGCAAAAAAAAAAATGGAATGTGAACAAAAATAGGAAGCCGTTTTTGGAGAAGTGGGAGGTTGTTTGGACTTTAAGGGATCTCATCAGAATGACAGCATCGGTGCGTTTGTGTAGGAAGTGGGCTGCCTGGTGTTTTCATTTTAACATCGACTGAACATCCCCGAGCATAAGGATTGTATTTCCAAGAGCTGTAAATCATGGCCATTCATTCAGGCTTGGGAGAGCCAGCCTGCTTTCCCTAGATACTTTGAATTCTGCAACAATTGACCTGCTAATGGGTTACATTACATGCTTTCACTGGTTTGTTCATGGTGGGCAGGGATCATTTATACCTACTCTTGTAAGGTTCTCTCCCAAATGTTTCGTACAGTACTCTGCATACAGTAAATGCTTGATAAACACCATTGATTGATCGGAGCGGGGATTTCCAGATTTCTCTGCCCAAGATCCCTTGAACTGCGGCCCAAATGCTGCCGATTCTCTTTCAGTTTTTAGACTTCTTTCTCACCCCCTTCCACACTTCAGTTCTTCTACTTATGTTCTGCATCTGAATTATAAAACGCTCTGGCTCTGCTTTCCGCCAGCTCCCCCTTTTCTTTCCGTTCAGCTGTACTCCAAGCCTACCACTGTAGACCGAAGCTTACCTGGGCAAAGTGAAGTAGATCACTGTGGCACATTCGTTGGTGAGAATGTGAAGACAGCCATCCTGGATAGTTCAGTTCAAAATGCCCTCTTTTCAATAGGAAAATAGTTGAGCTTGATTTATCCAGATAATTGCCTCAACTCCACTCTACCAGTGTAGACCCATTTTATTCTTGGTCACTAGCACTAGCCCAGTATTTCGCCTTCCCTTTAGTGTCATCTTCTGTCTTCCAGATCTCACGTGTGATCTTCTGAGGGATCTCAGGATCATATATGCCTATGCATAATTCTGCTGCTGGCCATTTCAATCTTTGCTGCAAAAATCAAACTTAAAAGTGTTACCAAGTTTAAATACTTGTCTGATCTGGGAGTCGGAGGACCTGGGTTGCAGTCCCAGCCTCACCATTCATTCATTCATTCATTCAATAGTATTTATTGAGTGCTTACTGTGTGCAGAGAACTGTACTAAGCGCTTGGGAAGTACAAGTTGGCAACATATGGAGACGGTCCCTACCCAACAGCAGGCCACCACTTGCCTGCTGTGCAACCTTGGACAAGTCGCTTAATTTCTCTGGGCCTCATTTCCTCATCTGTAAAATAGGGATTCAGCCAATACCTGTTCTCCCTCCTACTTAGACTAAGAGCTCCATGTGGGTCAGGGACTATAGCCGACAGAATTATCTTCTATCTACCCCTGTGCTTAGTACCGCAATTTTATTATTATCACTGTTACATCAATCCCATCATTTTCTTTAATATGAATTTGTTAGACCCTCTGAACATCTTTTACTTGTTTTCTAAATAATGTCTGTACATTTTTCAAAGATGTTTTTATTTTCCTCCCTAAAATGGCTGGCAATTTGTGAGGCACTAACTTTGATGCCTGAAAACACATGGTCGCTTATCTTGTAAAATCAGCTCTGTTGCTTGCTTGGGCATGTACTGGAGCCAATTTAGTAAAATACACATTAGCCCATCTATGAGGATGAGGGAGCAGGTGTAAACTCTTTTTCTTAAGGCCAACACTCAAGTCAGTGTACTACACTCG